>NC_083763.1:13675576-13773076 GCF_963514075.1 Conger conger | reverse complement strand
TAATTTGTCTGTACAGGTAACAGTTGCCGGGGTTCAGCCTGTAGCATAGTGTTTGTACAGGTAACAGTTGCCAGGGGCAGCCTGTAGCATAATGTCTGTACTGGTAACAGTTGCCAGGGGCAGCCTGTAGCATAGTGTCTGTACTGGTAACAGTTGCCAGGGGCAGCCTGTAGCATAGTGTCTGTACTGGTAACAGTTGCCAGGCGCAGCCTGTAGTAACTATGGTGTCTGTACAGGTAACAGCCAATTGCCTGAGGCAGTGTATAGTGTAGCCTAAGTAACTAGTATGGGTTGAACTATTTATTTGTGTTTGTGTATCCTGTTTATTTGTTTCCATTGAAGTCCACTTTGGCAATAAGTGTTTTCAGTAGTGCTATCCTTGGGGATTTTGTGTCATGATACTCCTTTGACTTGTCCTGCTTTTAAATTCCTAATAAAAATCTAATCTAATCTAGCGGAGGACAAATGACCCCACAGGGGTTCAATAAAGTATATTATTGTACACACCTGTGTATTGACACACCTGCTTCTTGCAGCTGTAGCCTCCGTGCGATCAAAGAAATGTCCAACATTCTCGCTGAAGCTCATTTCCGTAGCTACAGGTGTAGCGTTCACACTGCCATTCCGCTGAACTGGAAAGCTTTTACAAATCGCTTTATAGATGCTACAGACGCATGCGGTTATTAGTCTAGCTACCGTTGCTGTGGATACGGCTCCTTTGTGACTCCCCGTGTGAGTGACGGCACGGGGGCGTGGCCACGCTGGGAGGCGGCGCCGGCGCGGGCTGGCGAGGCGCCAGCGGGGATCGGGCACCGGTGATCGGCGGATCGGCTCATCCCGACCCCCGGCCCTTAATCCCTCCTCTCCCTCGCTCCCCTGCCAGCGCCTCGGAGACGGGCCAAACCCGCTGGTTCCCGCTCCGCTCCCCGTCCTGGACGGAGATAAAGTGATTTTGTTTCCCCGGCGTAGATGATGTCGCGCGGCACAAAGCCGGCGGCCGGTCGCCTTTGTGCGGTTTTAATGAAGTGTGGCGGTCGGGAGTCCGCGGCGGATTGTGACCGAGGGCTGGGTTTGAGTGACAGGTCGGGGGTGGGGGGTGGGGGTAATCCGAGAGGGGGAGACACGCCGACACAAACTCTCAGAGAGGGGCTTAGAGGAGGCCATGAGCTTCAAATCCTTTCTTTATTTTTCCTTTTCTTCTGTCCGGCCGTGGACAGGGAGGATGAGGCGGTTCTGTGATCCGCCCGGGTGCCTTAATGTCCGAGCGGGCGTGTCTCTGCAGGGGGCGCTAGCTCATTACAGCGCTCCCGATCTGCGTCTTACGCTCTTCTCTTTAACAGCACGTGCTCAGGTCCCAGTGCTCCTCGGTGCAGCAGGTGTGTTCTCTCTCTCTCTCTCTCTCTCTCTCTCTCTCTCTCTCTCTCTCTCTCTCTCTCTCTCTCTCGCTCACTCACTGTGGGAACAACTAGTCATATTTTGTTTCTTTCCCCCCTCCATCCCTCTCTCTCCCTCCCTCCCCCTCTCATTCTCTCCTTTCTTCTTCCTCTTTATCTCCTTCACTCCCTCTCCCTCCCCTCCTCCCTCCCCCATTCTCTCCTTTCCTCTCCCTCTCTCTTCATCTCCCTCTCTCTCTCCCCCCTCTCCCTCCCTCCCTCTCCCCCTCTCCCTCCCTCCAGTGCACGGTGCAGGTAAAGCTGGAGTTGGGGCATCGAGCCCAGCTCAGGAAGAAGGTGACGTCGGAGGGCTTCACGCACGACTGGATGGTGTTCGTGCGCGGCCCTGAGATGGGCGACATCCAGCACTTTGTGGAGAAGGTGGTGTTCCGGCTGCACGAGAGCTTCCCCAAGCCCAAGAGAGGTGCGTCCGGCCCACAGTTCCCTTCTTTACCAACGCCGGTGTAGACGGCAGCCATTTTCTGCCATTTTCTGCCGTCATTGTTACCGTTATTTATGACACAGGTGTCAAACTCCAGTCCTGGAGGGCGGCAGTGTCTGCTGGTTTTCGGGTTGTCCTTAGCACCTGTCGTTCATTCAAGTCAGTGATTGGCCACTTTACTTAATTGTCAGCAGATTGAAAGGAAAGCGCAGACACTGCGGCCCCCTGGGAATTGAGTTTGACATCCCTGATTTGACATTTAGAGTTGCGCTAAATAGCAGCTATCGTGCTAATGGCTAGCATAATGCATAACGTGTATTATGAGCTTAGTCATTGCTGTACATATCCTGGTTCTTATTATATTTATCTTCTTTTCTTTATATTACCGTATATTATTTGTATTACCGCCATTATCATTAAAGTGTGAACTGCGGGAAAAATCTATGACAGCGTTGTGTATTGGGTGTGTCAAAGCGATATGTAATAACAGTGAGAATGGTTATTATGGGCTTGGTGTATATTTGTGTGTATTAATGCCATCGCTCTGTGTCTGCAGTGCGGAAGGAACCGCCCTACAAAGTGGAGGAGTCTGGGTACGCCGGCTTCCTCATGCCCATCGAGGTCTACTTCAAAAATAAGGTGAGCGGGCTCTTTTGGATTTCATTATTTGCCTCTCCGTTTACACCCACAGAGCAGCGGCTAGGCTTTTATTGGGATGAAGAAATCTTGTGGTTCTGCGTACGGTTTCAGTGTTCCAAAATCTACAAATGCTATTTACAGTGTATTATTAGGTTGTTTTTTTTTATTATTTAGACCAGGTTGAAAATGCAGCAATACAGTCAATTTATGTGCAGGGATGTAAAAACAAAACAACCCAGCCGGGCCTTAGACATAATTATGAAATCGTCATTTTGAAATCGCTCCAGAACCGAAAAACTATTCGGTTAAACACGATGCGACCCTGCGTTTCGGAAAAGAAAGATCCTCGCACAGAGCATGGCATCACATGGTGCTGCCGCTGCAAGATAGAAATCGAACAACGTGAAGGTCAGCAATAGCTGGTTTTCCTTGAACCTTTCTGAGAGTGCAACAAAGCGCATACCTAGCCATAACCAGGAAATCCACACATACATCTTAGATTTCATATGATGAATATGACCGGGGGGGCGGGGGGGGGGCTCCCAAAAGAAGTCGAGGCCGGCGTCCGCCATAACAGAATACAGGTTGATCTGGTGGGTGAGGTCAGCTGTGATACGCTTGGTGTTAGCATTAGCCCTTTGGTGTATTAGCCCTTTGGTGTTAGCGTTGGCCCTTTGGGGTTAGCGTTGACCCTTTGGTGTTAGCGTTAGCCCTTTGGCGTTCGCGTTAGCCCTTTGGTGTTCGCGTCGCCCTTTGGTGTTAGTTAGTATTAGCCCTTTGACATTAGCCCTTTGGTGTTAGTGTTAGCCCTTTGGTGTTCGCGTAGCCCTTTGACGTTAGTTAGTGTTAGCCCTTTGGTGTTAGCCCTTTAGTGTTAGTGTTAGCCCTTTGGTGTTAGTTAGTGTTAGCCCTTTGACGTTAGCCCTTTGGTGTTAGTTAGTGTTAGCCAAATGTTAGCGTTAGCCCTTAGCCCGATGGGGTGAGTGAGCGCGAGGTCACGCCGGCCCGCGGCTCTGAGGCAGAGGCGGTCTCCCGCCCCCAAATCCGCCGTTGGCTGGAGAGTAACCATCCCGCGGCTGCTCCAGTCTCCAGAGGTGAGTCCGATCTGCCCCCCTGTTCCGCTGAGGGCCCCGAAACAGCAGGGGGGCGGCCATCAGGGGCCCTTTGATCTGTTCACGGATTTGACACGGCCGGGCGTAGGGTTCGGACCCTTTGTGTTTTTAATGTTTCAATCTGAGGTACGGGGGTCAGGGAATCTTGGAATGGGGAGAGAACAGAATGGAACAGATCTGTGTTTCTTTATAACTCGCTACGGATCTTTGTCAAGACCGACGGAGAAATGTCTCAGTGACGCATGTGAGGGGCGCGTGGATTTTCAGCCTGCTTGACCCACGCGCGACTCTGAGAATTTGCTGACCCTCAAAATGGCCTTTACCCCAGAAACGGTCCTTTTGTCGAGAAACCCCCGTGGAACCTGCTGTTGTGAAAGTTGTTTTCTCTCTCTCACGGCCTCTCACTCTCTCAGTCTGTCTGAATGTTCTGCTCTTTTGCCTAAAACATTATGACCAAAAAAGAAAAGAAAATGGCAGACCTCCTCTTGTGAGAGTGGGTTGAGAGGAGAACAGTCTGTTTCTTCTTTGCTGGTTTTCTCAAACGTGTGCGTGAGTACTTCTGTCCCCACAACTTCCTCCACAGTTTTGTACAGTTTTGTTTTAATTCTTTAATCTTTTCTTTAGGCTTTGCTGTCTCAAGTAAATATGCCCTGTTGGTGTAACTTCGGGTTGGGGCACTAGATAGCATGTGTGAGGGCTTCAGTGTGTTTAAATTATCTCACTTACAGTCAGTAGACTGGAGTGCTTTATGTACCTTAGCTTTAGTGCTGTGTCACTGGTTTGGTGGTATATTTGACCCAGATTTAGTGCTGTTTTTGACCCAGATTTAGTGGGTCACTACCCAAGGCGGCCTGTAGTGTAGTGGTTAAGTTACATGACTGGAACCCACAAGGTCGGTGGTGCGATCCCCGCTATAAGATCCACACAGCCGTTGGGCCCTTGAGCAAGGCCCTTAACCCTGCATTGCTCCAGGGGAGGATTGTCTCCTGCTTAGTCTAATCAACTGTACGTCGCTCTGGATAAGAGCGTCTGCCAAATGCCATTAATGTAATGTAATGTTATACTTGACCCAGGATTAGTGCTGTATTTGACCCTGGTTTATTGGTATACTTTACTCAGATTTAGTGCTGTTTTTGATCCAGATTTAGTGGTATACTTGTGCCAGGTTTATTGTTCATTGTTTGGTTTCTTCCTGTGGTCCATAAAGAACCATACAATTACATACAGTGCATCTATACAAGCATATAGACATACATTAATAAAATATAAAAATAAAATTACAGACTCGTAAATGTGAGATCACATAAATTACATAGTGCTGCATTGACCCAGGTTAATGCTTAGTTTAGTATGTATTACACTGTGGGGGTGTGGTTTGTGAGAGCGGTTATTTGCTGTTTTTGACAGTTTTATTTCACGTTTGTCTTGTTTATGGCTTAGTGACAATGTTCTACGTGCGAGAGGTTGCATTAACGCAGGGGAAGAAATGTGCTTACTGCTGTCTGAAAAATGCAGGTTTATTGCACATGACATTCAGGTTACTGTTAAGAAATGTCAGTATTGATTTGAAAGAACCTGCGCTGGGTTGTTGTATATTTTGAGTGTGGCCTACGAACAGCTGCGACAGATGGATCCACAAGGCTCTCGTTCATTTAACACAGAACGCACCCAAGAGCCGCTATCTCTGGCCACCCACAGCAACAGCGAGTTGATTGACGACCTAATTGCATGTTGCCGGGCTACACTTTTTGACTATGGATATAGAAACAAACACACAAATCAAGATGAAAGCTTAACATTTGGGCACCGGTGGTTGGGTTGCCACAGATGGTAAATAATGGAATGTAATTCGGAAGGGGTATGAACAGCCAATTAAAATAAATTTTTTTTTTTTTTTTTTGTTTAGCCAAGTCAGCATATTTTTGTACTGGTCTTATGGAAAATTCTTAATAAGCTCTCTATTGACACAATTCGTCAATAGATAACTGTTAGACTGCTAATGTCATTTGTGTTTAATACACAGCTGAAATTGACACATTTTCATGACGTGCTAACAGCTGGACAGAGCAGGGTTTGGTCTGGTGTAGTAGTGAGAAGCGACTCCTTTGGCCTTCGGCACCTGGGTGATGATAACCCTGTAGGACACTTTGGACTGTACTAGGAGGAGCTATGGGCTTAATCACACAAAAACGACACCTCTTTGTGTCACCTACCATCCCATACCAGTCAAGGTACTTCGTTAAAGGGGGTCCACCGGTGTGTCGTGTCTGCTTTTCAGCCCTATACTTTGCTGGATATGTTTTAACGTTTGAGGGTGGACTGTTTTTCGAGAGGGAAATAGGGGAACTTGAGCGGCCGATTCCTCAGCACTCGGAGGTCCGTGTGTGTTCAGTTGTGAAAGTGGCGTGTTGGTGCAGCTGTGCCTGGTCAGGACCGCTCAACCCCTGACTGAGAAGGACAGGCTGTAGGGACAGGTGGTATGACAGGCAAACATAGGGAGGTGTAGGAAAGCAAGGGCGCGTGTCACTGTTGAGTGAGAGAGAGAAAGAGTGAGAGAGAGAAGAGACTGAGAGGCATGGTGAGTACTGCAGGAGTTTGTCCACTGTCCACCTCCTTTTCTAGAATCCTGGTCACAAATAATATGGTGAGAATGTTCTTAGCTGAACAAGAAGATTAGAATGTTCTTAATCGAACAGTTTGATTAGAATGTTCTTACCTGAGCAGTATGATTAGAATGTTCTTACCTGAAGTGTGATTAGAATGTTCTTAACTGAACATTATGGGTAGAATGTTCTTACCTGAACAGTGTGATTAGAATGTTCTTACCTGAACAGTGTGATTAGAATGTTCTTAACTGAACATTATGGGTAGAATGTTCTTACCTGAACAGTGTGATTAGAATGTTCTTACCTGAACAGTGTGATTAGAATGTTCTTACCTGAACAGTGTGATTAGAATGTTCTTAACTGATCAGTATGGGTAGAATCTTCTTAACTGAACATTCTAATGCTGATGTAACAATCATTACTGTTGTCTGAAAGCAACTTAATGTAGTGCGATTGCAGTGGTCTGAATTTGCCTTCATTCATTTGTGTGTCCTGCAGCTTGGCTTGTTTGACTAAAAAGCGATATTGCTGCCAAAATCAAACCTTTCTGTCAAATTTTCTGACCTTTTCTGTCAGTTTTGTGTCTCCTAGACAAATCGGTGGTTGTGCATCATGCCTGGTTTGTCTAATTGCCTCTTTGTCAAAAAGTTGCTTGAATTCTGACTTCTGATGTTTAAATAAGAAGCGGTATTGTATGAATTTAGACTTGCAATGACTGTAATGTGTTGCTCCCCCCGTGAATGCAGGAGGAGCCAAAGAAGGTGTGCTTCAACTACGACCTCTTCCTGAACCTGGAGGGAAACCCACCTGTCAATCACCTGCGCTGTGAAAAACTCACCTTCAACAATCCCACCAGCGAATTCAGACACAAACTGCTGAAAGCCGGAGGGGTGAGCACGGGGTGCCTGTGTGTGTGTGTGTGAGTGTGTGAGTGTGTGAGTGTGTGAGTGTGTGAGTGTGTGAGTGTGTGAGTGTGTGTGTGTGAGAGAGAGAGTCTGTGTGTGTGTGTGTGTGTGTGTGTGTGAGAGTCTGTGTGTGTGTGTGTGTATCTGTGTATCTGTGTGTGTGTGAGAGTCTGTGAGTCTGTGTCACTGTGTATCTGTATGGGAGCATGTTTATGCTGTTTTGTGTTGTCTATTTGAAGTACTGCATGTGGTTTTTTGAGGGCCTGTCTTGTCCACATTCAGTTGAGGACCTGCTCACTACACACACACACATACAGTTCCTCACAGGTGGCCCCCGTGTGAAACTGCACACACACTGTGTTTTTCTGTGCCGGTAGTGGAGAAACGCTCAGTCATACACAACAAAAGCAGTGTTTGTCACACATTTGTTCTTTAAGGAACTACATTTCCCAAAAGTACATTTTCCCTGAAACTACAATAATGTTTAATTTGGGTGCTGTTAAGTATCATTTACAACCAAAAAGTTAATTATGTACTACTGGCTAGTGCTACAGTTATATGTAACTGCAGGGTACCACCCCGGTGACACGTGTTTGTACCGTGTGGATTTGAGCTAGCTTTTGTGCGCTGTCAGATTCAGAGCTGGAGTTAATCCTGCACTCCTCCCCCCTCTTCCCCCCCCCCCCCCAGGTTATGGTCGTCCCTGAGGGCTCAGAATCGGTGTCGCGGCCCAGCCCCGACTACCCCATGCTTCCCACAATCCCGCTGTCCGCCTTCTCCGACCCCAAGAAGACCAAGCACTCCCACGGGTCAAAGGTCAGTGGAACAGTTGTACAGCTGCTCAACCAATAGGGACAGGGAGGGGGGCGGGCACTGGTATGCTTTGTATTGCAGTGTGTGGACTCCAATCAACTGATTTTACATGTATGCTGTATATGTATACGGCTATACGTTTCTGATATCAGGGAAGTGGTTTTTACGCAGAGTTGTCAGTGTGTGGATGGAGAGCTTGCCAGGTCTTGTGTTTGGCGTGCTGGTAGTCCAGGCCGAAGGAATCCTACAGGGGCTGAATAGCCGGTTCTTGTCGCTGTGTTCTTGGGTTTTTATGTACCATCCTGCTCTTAGAGCCTTGTGGTCTTACAGGATTAAGAGATAAAATTAAAACAGCGGAGCAACACCTGCTGGAATAACCGGTTGTTTGGGTTTCCCCGAAGCGGTGAAATGAACCGGATCCGGGATAGATCGAGAACCTGATATTCTTGTTGTCCTCTTGGACTAGAGTGGCCACTACTTCATACCAGGACTGATTTGGCTTTTCTCTGTCAAAGTGGCCAAATTCTCACCTTGCATTAACGTCAGTTTGAATTTCAGCTTGGCTATTTCTCCAGAGTAATGTTAATGTAACGTAAATATGCATTAAAAATGATTTTCCCCAAGATTACTGTTGTTTGGGGCTTGGCTTTTGGCTTCATTGGCAGATGAATGACATCACTTTGGATTGGGATTTTGAATTTGGTTTGGTGGCACCGTTCTATCACATTAGCCTATATGCCAGATGCTCTTTTAGAGAATGATTATGATTAGTATACTGTCAGAAGGGGCACTGTAGTTGTGAGAAATGTGCTATTTCCCTGTAGTATCTAGAGTAATCACATCAGTATATGGGAGGGTTTGATGTGAACAGCCATCTTTAATCCTGAAAGGGTTTGAGATCTCAAATAGAAATATTTTGTCTATTTTGAATAGAGGACTGATTGAGAGATTTGTAAAGGAGAAGAACTTAAGTGAAATGTTAGTTCTTTCTGAAGAAAGTGAATCAGTTTCTTACTTTAGTGTGTTTTTTTTTTTTTTCTACGGTAGAAAATACGCTCTTGTCAATTTCATATCTCCAGTGATTCAGGTTCTATCGATCACGCACCAGCATGCTGGTAAAGAGACAAAGAAAATGGCCGAATGCCAAACCGTGCAAGAGTCATCTCTGCGACTATCTTCCTGAAGGGCTATTTTCAGACGAGTATTTTAGTGGTGGATGTTTTGTGGCTTTTCAGATGCTTCCTGTGCTATCCCTTCAGTGGATGTAACACCGCCGTTCTGCTATGAAATCATCGCGAACGCATTCACACAGTTTGTCAGGCTTTGCGATAACACTGCAGATTCGCAAGGGCTTTCACGGATATTGGCCTTTTTTCATTCATCCGCTGGAAAAACGTTCTGTATATTTGCGCTTAAATTGAAAGCTATTCAAAGCGGACAGTTTAAATGTTTCACATTTCAGGTAATGGTAGGCAGTCTTGTCCTGACTCCTGAGTGACGTGTCTTACCACATCTTAACAAATCTTAATAATTTGTTTATTTAGCTGACACTTTTATCCGAAGCAACTTACAGTTGATTCGACTAAGCAGGGGAATTCTCCTCTTGAGCAATGCAATTTTTCTCACCGGAAGTGACTTATAATAGTATTCTGTGTATCTAGAGAAGGGGCAGTTTTTTTTTGTTTTTGTTTCATTGCTGCATGCAAAGCAGCGTTTGACAGCGCTTTGTAGCCAATCGGGTTGCCTGCCTGAAACACTCCTTCCTGTTTTGGGCATTCGCGAAAGCCCTGGCTCGGATCGCCGTGGTAACGCTGCTCCGGGACGCCTCCGGGACTCCCGGGATTGGTTGCCGTGGAGCTCCTAATGATTTAATTGGATCCCCTCCTGACGGCCCCGTACTGGCAGTACCGCACGTGCTCCCTGCGTGAACATCCCGGGGGGGGGGGGGGGGGAAGAAGACGTGATGTAGAGACCTTGGATTACAGACTCCGGAGACAGCCTTTTGACGTCGACCTGGATCGCTCTGAGATTCTGCCGCCGCTGCTGTTCTTTATCTCCGCTCCAGGGCAGATTGTACGCAGGAGGCCCCGGGTTTGGTTTCGGTTTTGGGCCGCTACGCTTGCGGTCGAGAAACCGATCAAACTAAACGCGCAGGCCTTCGGGATCATGTAAAAAATATGTTCATTTTCAAATACTATTTAATTATTTTTATATATGTACAATTGACTCCAGAATTATTGGCACCCTTGATAAATATGCATCAAAAACACTGTCTATATACTCTAATAGTTATTGAGATAAGCTTTATTTTCCAACAGGTGTAATGTAGTGCGCTTTATTATTGATTCAGTGGAATCAACCAAACCCACTGAGAGGCAAAACATGAGCGGGAGTGCTTGTTCCCGTGTCTCCCTGAACGACTCCGCACTTCCCCTTATATAGGATGACAGAAAAACAACAAATCATCAAATAAACACAGTCACAAAGTGGCAGTATGGTCAGTGACCCTGCTTGCATTATCTCTGTATGTCTAACAGACCCGGTTAACCTTTGTAGCGCAGCTGGTCGCTGACTCACAGGTAACTTTCATTACCTGTGGTTAATTTAAAATAGCATTCCAAGATCTTTATTCAGCGTCCGCTGTACCACACCTGCAATGACACCAACCTGTTTCCCGTTACATTAGCTTTCCAACAACACCGAACGTGATTATACTGTATACGGAAACCCTGAGGTTTATATAAGGCTGTTTTGACTCTTTGGTTCTGGTAGCGTTCCACTGAGGTGGCAGATTTACACAGGGCCGGTGGAATCATGGGAGCTGTAGTCCTGTATTGGCGAGCATAGTCTCCTTAGCAGGTGTTGCTGGCCCTGCGTCAGCCTGGTAAACACGTTCCTGTTTCCTTTGGCGGTCTACTGAGGAGCACACCTCTTGTAAACCGCCCTTCAGCCGGTTAAACATTTCTTACCCTGTATGTGTGTCTCCACTAATTGCGTCAATGCAAAATAAAGAAATAAAAAAGAGTCAATCTTAACAAGCATTTTAGTCTTGTGTGTAGACTTATTTTTTAATGAGACATAACGCAAAATACTGCCGATGAGGTGAGAGTTTGAGTAATTTCAAGATTTGCCAATGGTATAAGAAAATTTAGCTTGTCGCGCAAACCGTAATTTAAAACTAGTTGATATTTTATTAGATTTTAAGTCTCATTACAGGACTAAAACGTTTGTTAAGGCTGACGTTGTTCTGCCGTGGTGTTGTATCTGTGTTCCTGGGCTGTGGGTGGTAATGACTAATGATGGTAATGACTTTCTCCCCCCGTCTCCCTGTTGCCAGGAGCCCAGTAAAGACGGCAGTGGGGGGAACAGCAAGGGCCCGCGGCCCCACAAAGTGACCAAGGAGCACCGCGAACGGCCCCGCAAGTACTCCGAGAGCAAGACCGCGTCCAAGGGCGAGGGCGACCGCGAACGGGAACGGGAACGGGACCGCGACAGCGCCAGCAACAGCAGCAAGCCCGCCCGCGACCCCGCCTCTTCGTCGTCGTCCTCCTCCTCCAAGAAGCCCGCGGAGGTCAAGGTCAAGGAGGAGAGCAAGGCTCCGCCCAAGGCCGCCTTCAAGGAGCCCAAGCTGACGCTGAAGGACCCCAAGATGGAGGGCACGTCCCCCAAAGGGGGCGGCGCGGGCCCGCCCGAGTCCAAGGCCCCCAGCAAGCGGCCCTCGGCCCAGGAGTCCCCGAAACCCAGCGTCAAGAAGCAGAAGAAGGGGGCGGGGTCAGAGGGGTCGAAGGGCGCGGGAGGAGGGGGAGGCGGCGGGGGGTTTACCGGCACCTCCCCGCGCATCTCCACCACCTCCTCCACCACCTCCTCAGCGCCCCCCGCCTGCCCCGACAGCAAGAAGGCCTCCAAGGACAAGGGCCGCTGGATGAAGGTGAAGTCGGAGATGTCCGAGGCCAAGGAGCACAAGAAGCCCCCGGAATCGGACGAGTCCAACTCCGAGGACGAGGCCTCGTCAAAGTCCGAGGTGAGAGGGGTACAGCCCTGGGGCTCCCAGTCTCCGAATTAAACTCTCTCCCTCTCTCTCCCTCTCTCTCTCTCTCCCATTCCTACACTCCGTCCTTTTTCTATGGCAGTGCAATGCACCAGTTCGCAAAATAAATGAACATTTATTTTGTCAAACAGATTGTTAATGTTTTGGGGGGCCTGTCGGGTTCCTGGGATCACCTGTAACTGCTCTTGTTCCAGCCAGTACCTGGGTCAGATACATTTTATATTAATGATAGAGGCCCCATCGATCTAGTCAGCAAAAATGTCATAATCTCTTCAGGCTCAGCACAGAGGGGGAAGGTTCAGTGGAGTTTCCATAGGAAATGAACGGACCAGTCTTTAAATGAGCAGAAAATGCAGGCGTTAAAATTGTATCGAATTTCTAAATACCGTGCCGTGTGCCTTACCGCACAGAAAACTGTTTAAAAGCTAGATTTGCAGATTTGTTTAATCGGCAAGAAGCGCATGGCTAACAACAGCTAAGACCAATAGCCTAGAAAATGACCTGTGACCTCATCACTGTGCTGCCGGTAACTGCTGATTAGTGCTAGACGAGGGGCTCTATTGTGACCTCATCACTGTGCTGCCTGTTGCCCTCCAGCTGAACTCTGCCCCTCTCTGTCCCCTGCAGCAGTCGGCCCCTTCCAGCCCCTCAAACTCCAGCAGCAGCTCAGACTCCAGCTCGGACTCGGACTTTGAGCCCTCACAGAAGCAAGGCCAAGGTACGCCCTCTGAACGGGAGGTGTGTGTGTGTGTGTGTGTGTGTGTGTGTGTGTGTGTGTGTGTGTGAGTGTGAGTGTGAGTGTGAGTGTGAGTGTGAGTGTGAGTGTGAGTGTGAGTGTGAGTGTGAGTGAGTGTGAGTGTGAGTGTGAGTGAGTGTGAGTGTGAGTGTGAGTGTGTGAGAGTGTGAGAGTGTGAGAGTGTGAGAGAGTGAGAGAGTGAGAGAGGGCGGCCTGTAGCGTAGTGGTTAAGGTACATGACTGGGACCCGCAAGGTCGGCGGTTCGATCCCCGGTGTAGCCACAATAAGATCCGCACAGCCGTTGGGCCCTTGAGCAAGGCCCTCAACCCTGCATTGCTCCAGGGGAGGATTGTCTCCTGCTAAGTCTAATCAACTGTACGTCGCTCTGGATAAGAGCGTCTGCCAAATGCCATTAATGTAATGTAATGTAATGTAATGAGTAGGTGGAATCCATAAAGCGTGCATGTCTGTGTGAGTGTCGAGTAAGGGGGTGCATATATGTTTGTAAGGGGGTGCGTATATGTGTGTTATCAGTGAGGTATATCTGTGTGAGTAGACTATTGGTGTCAGACATGTGTCAATGCTGCTGAGTGTGTTAGTCTGAACCAACAGTCTTTTGCGCAATGCCGGAGTTCTTGGTAAACCGCTGCCTGACTTCTCAAAACAAGCCCCTGTCTCTCACGGTACTGCACTGTGCTGTTGCAACACGTAAGAGCTCTGCCTGGCACCTTTGAGCGATATGTGGGTTTGGTTAGGCGATGATTTGACTGTTTGACTGTTCCCCCCCCCCCCAGGCCCCCTACGCTCCATGGTGGAGGACCTGCAGTCTGAGGAGTCTGACGACGACGACAGCAGCTCTGAAGAGGAGACGCACGTGAAGACCAACCCGCCGAACCGTGACTCCCGGTCAGTCCCCGGTCTCCCGCTCTCGACTCCCACGTTTACAGGTCCCCTACGGTCGCCACGGGAGACCTGCGGTTAAAACAGGAAGCGCTTTCACATACAGGAAGGCTAACAGTCACTCCGTTGGCTGTTAGCAATTTTGTCGACAGAGGCGCGAACCGTTTATTGGTTTATGAAAGATCATGGTAGCCCTCCGTGGTTGTAGCTTGTGAAAATAATAAATGCCGTTGGACACCCGCGTAGGACACCTTTCGGACAAAGAAAGGAGGAGCCTGGGTGTTCTCGAGTGCGGGTTCAAAGCGAAAGTGTGAGTTTTAGGTTTAGGGTGACTGCTTAGGCCGCCGCATCGTGGCGGTAATCGAGTTACGGACAGAGGCGCAACAGATGATGGATTTGCCCCTTGAGGTATGCTGGCTGACCTTTGACCCCTGACCGTAGCTTGAGCCTGGACAGTGAGAGTGACAGCAGCGATGGCTGCCATCGGCCCGTTCCAGAGCCTCCTCCCCCGCCCCAGAAACACAGCTCCTCCAACAACAAGGTGAGAGTGCCGGGGGTGTGCGTGCATGCGTGTGTGCGTGTGTGTGAGAGAGAGAGCGTGTGTGTGTGTGTGTGTGAGAGAGAGAGAGAGACTGTGTGTGTGTGTGTGTGTGTGTGTGTGTGTGTGTGTGTGAGAGAGTGAGTGTGTGTGTGTGTGAGAGAGTGAGAGTGAGTGTGTGTGTGTGTGTGAGAGTGAGTGTGTGTGAGAGAGTGAGTGAGAGTGTGTATGTGTGTCTGTCTGTCCTTATATTTACATTTGGGGATTTCGCATCTTACCCAAATCACCTTGCAAATACGTTTATATAACAAAGCTGGAAGAACAGTGTTGGGGCGAGAGAACTTACTAATTAGATTTAGATGTGTGTGTTTTTGTTCACTAGACCTGGGTCAAATATATATTTGAAACTCATAAACTCAAAAATCAACAAAGAACCCCCATAATTTTCAACAAAATATCTCTTCTCTCTCTCTCTCTCTCTCTCTCTCTCTCTCTCTCTCTCGCTCTCTCGCTCTCTCGCTCTCTGCAGATGTCCGGGAGGAAAAGTCCTGACCCATGCAGCCGGTCGGAGAAGATGCTGAAGAAGGGATACGACAAGGTAGGAAGGGTAAATCACACTTTTATTTTTTATCATTCTGCTTCTCTGTTTGACCCTCTGTGTGCTTTGTGTGTCCTACTTCAGTCACAGGTCCCCAGAACCCTAACCCTACTACTGCATACTACCTACTGCCACTACAAACTACCTACTGCCACTACAACTACCTACCTACAACCACTACAACTACCTACTGTTACTACAACTACCTACCTACTGCCACTACAAACTACCTACCTACAGCCACTACAACTACCTACTGTTACTACAACTACCTACCTACAGCCACTACAACTACCTACTATTAATACTACTAACCTCTACTACCTGTTGTTGCTGTTGCAGCACTTACTGCTACATAAGTAAAAGTAAGAATATAGTAACTATTCAGTCCTTAGTTGCGCGCAACATGTAGTAGACCTTTACAAATAAAGAGAAACTATAAGGCGAAAAGGCATGTGTACTCAGAATGTACATATCAAATCAAAAACACTGAGAAAATCTAAAGTAATAATAATGTAATGTTCAAGTACATAATTATGAGGAAATGTTAAAGAAAGGAGCAGCAATTAGAGAACAGTCCGGCACAGTTCCACAGCCGGTAAATGATGGGTACTACAACTCCCATGATGCTCTGCTCTCTCCCCAGGCCTACACAGAGGAACTGGTGGAACTCCACCGCAGACTGATGGCTCTGAGAGAGCGCAACGTTCTACAGCAGGTGAGTGAGAGAGAGGTGGAGTGAGAGAGAGGTGGAGTGAGAGAGAGAGGTGGAGTGAGAGAGAGGTTGAGTGAGCGAGTGAGTGTTTTTGTAATTTTGCTCAACTAAGTGCTGTCACTTGGATACCTGTTCAGCTGTCGTATGCCCTTGCACCTGCAGATTGTAAATCTTATCGAAGAGACTGGCCACTTCAACGTCACCAACACCACCTTTGACTTTGACCTCTTCTCATTGGACGAGTCGACTGTCCGTAAACTACAGAGCTACCTGGAGGCCACGGCCACGTGACAGGAGCTTCCTGTGGGGGAGAAACCAGGGGGCGGGGTTTACTCTTTCCTCTCCCGTCTCCGCGTGGAGCCGGGGGAGTGCGGAGGAACCTGAGCGACAGAACTTTCTGGAAGTGGGGAGGGGAAGGAGACGCCGTGTTGGGCCTCCTCACCCGGACCGGACTAGGAAGACCGGCCCTCGAGCGGAACCGAGTTTGGACCCGCGTGCTGTACTGTGGAATTCAGCCACCTCCCCGTCCCACCCCCCCTGCCTTTGGGAACCCCAGTACTGCCCCCCCACCCCCCCCCACCCCCTCACCCTCTGCAGCACCCCCCCCCTGTCCGCAGCAGGAGCCTGTTCTTCCTGTAAGGAATATCCCTTAAAGCCCTGTTTGCGTGTCTGCGTGTTTGTGTGGAGAACGGGGTCAGCTGCGGGTCGATGCGGGGGAGGGGGTGGTGGGTGGGGGGCAGTGTTGGCAAAACCTGTTGAATTTTTTGATACTTTGCACCAAAGCTTGAGCCTGCCCCCCCCCCCTTCTCTCCTCAAACCCCCCTTAACTGAAGAGGCTTCAGCGTGACTCCCTGCCTGCTTTCGAGGGGGGGGGCACAAGGGTCCAGCTACTCTGCTGTAAAATGGCCGACCACTGGTATATCCCACTCCGGTACCCTCCTATTCTTTTTACATGAAATGCTGAACCTTATCTATACTTTTCTTATACACCCCCCCTTACCGCCTCTACACTGTCCACTCCTACCCCCAGTTCTGCAGTCTTGGTGTTGGTGTAAGGGCTATCAGGTGGTGGTGGTGGTGGTGTTGGTGGTGGGGGAGGGGTGATGCTCCAAAATCGACTTTGGGTAGGGGGGGAAACTCAACGAGATTCAGCCGTAGTCACCTGGATCACAGAATGGGCATCTTTGTTTTGTTTTTTTTTTTTGTTTTTTTTTTTGGTATTTTATTTTTATACTGATATTTTCCAATTATTTTTTGATAGCTGCGATCGATGTCAAGTTAGGAAAAATCCTTGAAACATGAATGTACTGTTATGCTTTTTCTACGTTTTTTGTTTTACAGGGCTAGCAAGATTACCCACTGTCCTCTTAGTGCCTTTGGAAATACTCGATTTACTGTGGGAGTGGGAAGTGCAGCGGCCCGGGCGGGGGGGGAAGGGAGCGGATTGGGCGGGGGGATCTCGTACGGCTAATTCTCAGTCACCCTCATTGGTACAAATCATGGTCTCTCTGGAAAATGTTTTTTTTTTTTTTTTTTTTTTGTCTGTGTTGTTGTGTGCTATATGTTTCGCTATGGAGCTACTCAAGAGTAGAGGAACAACAATTTGGGGTTTTGTAGGGGTTGGGGAGCATGGGCTGCCTCTACACAAGTGTCTCCTTAGCGATCTAGCCCAGTTGCCCATAGCCCCTGATTTTTTATTTCATTTTATTTTTCCCGGTTCGTACGGTTGCGTTCGTACGATTGCGTTCGTACGGTTGCGTTCGTACGGTTGTGTGGGTGGGACACAGAGGCGCCCTGTCGGAATCGCTGGAGGGGCGGAGCCTCCTCAGTCAGCCTCCGATGCGGATCGAGTTCGTCGCTGCTCCGACTGTCCTGTTTTTACACTTGAAGTGACCCCCCCCCCCCCCCCCCCCCCCATCACCCAACCCGCTCCCCGCCCTTCTGTCTGTGTTTCATGTGATATTCTTATTTATTATG
The DNA here is from genome assembly GCF_963514075.1 of Conger conger. Classification (NCBI taxonomy): domain Eukaryota; kingdom Metazoa; phylum Chordata; class Actinopteri; order Anguilliformes; family Congridae; genus Conger; species Conger conger. The sequence goes on along the minus strand of NC_083763.1, from coordinate 13,755,613 downwards.
ATGTTAATATCTCAACTGCACCCCATTCTGTTTGCCTGGTCCGGGACACGACCCCCCTCCTTTGCATAGGTCTGTGTCCGCGTGGCTTTATGCGAGTGTGTGTGTGTGTGTGTGTGTGTGTTGTGTGTACGCGTTTAGAAGATTGGCAATGCTTTATTTACAATGAAAGCAGAAGCACAGAGCCTTAGGGTCCTCCCAGCATCTTATTGTTCTGTCCATTCCTGGAACGTGTTCTCAACAAAACTCCTTTTGGAAGTCCTGTCTCTGTGTGTCTGTGTGTCTGTGTATGTGAGTGAAGATGTGGGGAGAGAGTGTGCGTGTTGTCCCTTTTCCTCTGCGTGAACTTTTAAACTCCCAAGTCCTAGTTCATGAACTTTGACATTTGACCTCCTTGGGGGTTTCTGCGAGGGGCTGGGTTCAGGGAAGGGGTGAGTAGCAGCTCGAAGAGAATAAAAAAACTCCTCTGTCTTCTAACAGTCAATTTTATTTATATACCTCTGCACTTTTGGCTGTGGTGACTTCAGTACTTATGTAATTATCTAAACTGTATTTTTAAGAATTTTATACAATATTTACATGCAGAATAGTATTGGTTTTTTGCCAACCTTTTTTTGTTTTTTTATTCTTATTTAATTGTCTTATTTTATTGGCATATTTTTGTCACAATTACAAACGGAAGATCATGACTCAGTTTTGTTTTTGTTCAGGTCCAGTTTTGCATTGCGGACACAGGCCCATTGTATTGTGCAAATTCACGGTTGCAGTAGGACACGGTGGAACTGGTATTGGGGGGGAAGGGGGTCGGGGATAGGGGGCCATGTACATTTTTAAGGAAGTGATGTCGTTATCATCTTGAAAACGTATATTGAGAAGACGACAGCGAGTTGTGATTTTTCACTGAAAAGTTTTGTTTGTGTGCGTCCTAATGATATTTGAGTGTTTTTACTCAAAGTATGTGGTAGCGTTGTAATTGTCCGTACTCTGTGAAGTATGGCTACAAAGCCCAAGGACGAACAATTTATTCACCTCCTTTGCACGGTGTTTCTGGGGGACTATCGTTAAAAGGGATACTTTCTGAAGTTATTTTAAATATGTGAGTTTTAGTGTGTTCTTCATTTGGTCCAGACGGTTTTTGTGTGCGATTAATTATATATTTCGATACGTACAGCTGTTTCTGATAACCTACAGATTTTACAGTGCTGGGTGTCTTGGTGGTTTGTGGTCTAAAGCAACGAAATACACTTACAATAATACCCGCTATTGTAGCAGCTCGTCAGGAACTTCTGCGAGTATCTAAAATGTCCTTCATCGCGCACAGCAACCGTCTGGGCCAATTGAAAACATACCCGAAAAATAAAACAATATCCAGAACCTCTAGAAAGCGAACTGTCCCTTTTAAAGTCATGTCCGAGCTCATCACGGAAAAGAAATCCGAAACGGCACAGGAAATGAAAACGGTATGGGAGTCGTTTGTTTAAGAAAATATATTATATATAATTGTAAAATAATAAAAAGGTAGACTAATCTACTATGTGTAATTAAAATGGGGTGGAAAAAGACAAAAAAAAACATTCAGGTGGTCTTTCTTTGTCCTTCTCCAGATACTGTTAGGAATGTGGAATCGTGAAGGGAGGTATCTTCCTCTTGACTGTGGTTGTGGTACGTGTCTGTGATGGGGGGTGGGGTGGGGGGGCTGGCTGTATTTACTGGGTTGTTAGGGGCTGAAACGTTTTTGAATTAATGTGGGTAAATCCACCTGTAGGCCGAAAGAGCAGAAACTGAATTCGATTGGGTATATATTAACTTGGCATACAACGCCACCATGTGGCCATATAATGCAAGTTGTAACAAGGGCGATTTTTTTTTTTTTTTTGGTCATTTTATTTCTTTTTTTTTTTTGTTCGTTTTAAAATCGTATTATTAATAAAGTCATTGATTACTGTAATGTTTCTGTGCGTGCATTTTTTGTGCTCTTCAGATTTGTATCATGTGCTGTTCATAAAAAATACAGGAGGGGTCACATTGAGGTCACTCAGATGCCAGAAGTTCCCAGTGTGGAAAGAGATTTTGCCCTTATTATTCGCTCTATCGTCATTGTGCAGGGTTATCGCATCAGTTGCATCTTCCATTACTTTTTAAAAGGCAAATGTATCATTTTTGAGGATTATTTTGGTCTTAATAGTCAGGGCTATTCAACTATATGGTGCGTTTTGAGGGGGGGAATTACATTTTGAATTACAGGACACTCGCTATCCGGTGATTAATTGTTGTGGAATCAATGTGGAAGCCATAAATGTCAACATTATCGGCTACAAGCCAGGCAAACGTGTGACCTAGAAATACAGACGGGTGTATGGTAATTGCTGCAAAGGGTATACATATTGGCAATTTCGGTGGGGGAACCCAGACTGTAAATGACAAGCAAGGACATAGTCATACATTTAGCATATGTAGTCTCTCCAGTTCATTGAATTTCTTTAAATCGCTAAAAGAAAAATAAGGAAAGGCCAGTAGGGTAATATACATTTATTTCTCATTTCAGCACACACGGCATAGATACAGACACAATTATCCCTTCAATTCACCCTTTTAAAACAGCTCTGCATATTGACAATGGGGGCGATTCTTGAAATGTCCACTCCCACAAAACAAAAATGTGCCTTCAAATTCAAAGGTTTAGAGTCCGGTAAAACCAGTACCGCTCTCGCGTTCGGTGGTGCCTACCCTTCATCTTGGCCAGTGGTTCCCAAACCTCCGCCTTTATGTGTTCCACCTCAACCACACCTGATGCAACTATTAGTTGAGGAGAGGTTTGAGAACCACTGAACTGTTTATGAAACTAACATTTATGTAGTACTCAATATGTAAACGAGAACAAAACTTCATTAACGAAGGGGGGAAAGAACGTAACATGGTTTCACCATCATTTCTCCAGAAAAATTGAAGTGGGGGAAAAAAAAAACATCTATAAAAAAAGCAGTTTGTCCACACGTACATCCCAAGGCTAGTTTGGAACGCTGCGGATCAGTTGCGAGTGCATCTGGTCGCAGGTTCCACTCTGGAAGAAAATATTCTAGTTTCTCCGCCTACAGATATTTCCTGCCCAAACACTGGGAAAGTTCGTTTTCACGATCCGAATAATAACACCTAATAATGCCGCTCATTTTCGGTTGTACGAAAGCCTTCCTCTCCCGTAACTATAGTATTTGGTCATTTCTATGAAAGATTTATTCAGGTTCGTATGGACGAAAGAGTTAAGTCGACGAACAGAGACATGTCAATGAATTCTTTGGACAGCGTACATATCCACGACAAGGTGTTTTTATTATAATTTTTAATTCAAGTATTTCGACATAGCCTATTACCTATGATCAAAATTATACTGTCCCTCTGGATGAATTAAGCCCTGAAACTAAGTTGGAAAAACGTCTAACGAGACTATGGAACTAAGTTCATAAATCCTGTCAGAAATATTGGAAGGTTGAAACCCTGAAGCTCCCCCGTTTATAAACCAGAGCTACGCATCGAACGATGAAAACTGGGGGAAATATAGGGAACTAGATCAATATCCTCGCGCAGAATACCAGCAAGAACGCGGCAAACGTGGGTAAAATATAAACGCGGACAGAGACATTCGGCTAACCTCCCCGTTTGAGAGGAAAATCAGTGCAAGTTAGATCAATGTTTTCCGTTCCCAGGTGCACTCGCCAGCTTTTGAATACATTTACAGCACGCACAACATCAGTCACACTTTAATATACACACAAACTGATGATAAATTCCACGAATTACATTTCGCATATGATCAAATTCATTCACCGATAAGAACATTAGGGCAAAACGGGACAATTGAGCCGAGTATTGAGTAGGGCTATTGAGCTGTATCTTGTATCGGATAAGCGCTGGTCACTTCATGCGGAAACTGCCATTTCGAGGCGAGGCGGCGTTAGCGGTGGGTCTATGCGTCTCACGAGACACACGAGACACTCATGAACCTTACAATTCACAAACACCTTATGCTACAAAATAATGTCAAATAAGACCACGGATAAAATATATATACAACATTACACACACAAAAAAACGTTTCCCCAGCAATTTTACACCCAAAATGAACCATTCCAAAAAAAAAAACAAAAAAAAAAAACATTCAAGTGACAGGCAAATCGGATAATCAAATAGAACACACACACAAAAAAAGAAAAAGAAATTAAATACACAGAAAATTCCTTGTTCACGAACGCACGATGAATCTGACGTATTATGGCTTGAATATCAGCGGCGTGGTTTCAGTGGGAATGTACGAGAAAGAGATCTGCGCATGTTCCTTCCCAGAGTGCAAGTGCCAAACAGGCCTTTTAGCCCTAAGATAAAACGGGACCTTCATTTTCCTTCAGCGCCTGAGGGCTTTCAGAGTGCGAAAGGACAGCTCGATATTGCACACAGCGACGTTTAGATTAGTCAAGGGCTACAACAAGGCCTAGGTTTTTTTTTCTTTCTTCCAGATTTCACACCACTGAAACCAGACCAAACACAAAACAAAGCGAATGTCCAACAACAATAAATAACACAATGATATGTTTTACATTTTTCCCTGTAGAATCACTCGTCTTGACCTGGTCTTCTGTATGAGACTTTGACAAAATCATTGTCAAAGCCGCACTATTTTTGCACCCATTCACCATTTGCTGGTTTAAAAAAATAAAATAATATTAATGATAAAATAAAATAAAAATCGATGAGCTTTCAAAAGAAAACCATGATTTCCGAGTGCACAGCAGCCTTTGGGGACACTCAAAACTTTGGCAAATTAAAAATAAATAAATGTCACAAAAATCATAAAACAAAACAATTCTTCTTCTAGGTCCTAGACCATTACTGTATTTAAGATGAACCTTTTAGCTGTCTTTTCGGGTTTTAAAGCACGCTTGCATGAAATAACACGGGATTACAAACTACAAAGCCCTTTTACATCTTATTGAACTTCATCTCAATAATAGTTATTATAATAATAATAATTTGCTTATAGCAGCATCTTTAAAAACAGATCTTTGCCGTTTCCATGGATGCGCCAACTCATTGTTTTTTATGACATCCACAAATGTAAACAAAAATAAAAATAAATCAGTTTATACAAGCAGAAAGATTCCAGGAAAATGGTTCAATTTTAAACGGGAACCACACAAAGATTGTGGCAAGTTGTTTGAACAAAGTGGTTTGCCTGTGTGAGTGGTGTGAACGTGTGAGTCTGAGTGTGAGTGTGTGTGTGTGTGTGTGTGTGTGTGTGTGTGTGTGTGCGCTTGTGCGTGTGTGTGTGTGTGCGCCCTTTGTCCCTGTCCTGTGAAAGGGAGTGGAGACACTATTGTCACACTCTTATTTAGGGGGCAGGGGGTTGTCAGGGGTGCTGGGGGTCGCAACTTCTTTGTAGAAATTCTCAATCTGCTCTTTGTACATCTTCATGACCACCGGCCTCTTTAGCTTCATGGTAGGGCCTGAAAGAGAGAGAGGGAGATGGAGAGGGGGAGAGAGAGAGAGAGAGAGAGTCAGACAGCGCACTAGAAGTCCCAACATTTTAACTCAACACTGAGACTCCACCCCCCTGTGAAACCCCACCCATTGGTGAAACCCCATCCACAACCACCTCCACCTCGGGTCTGAAACCCCGTCCGCCTCGGACCCCCCCCACCCCTCTGAGCCCCTGTCCCCGCCACCCCCCCTGCTCACCAAGCTCCCCTCCCGGGATGGAGAAGTCCCTCTCCAGCACGGTCCACTTCTGGATGCGCTGGGCGTTGGAGGTGGACGCCTCGTTGACGCGCTTGATGCCCTCCTGGATGGCGGCGTGCACGGCGCGGTCGCGCCCGCCCGCGATCTCCGACACGCGTGTGGAGCTGCTGCCCAGCCGCTGGCACACGCTCAGAGCCTCGTCCGTCAGCTCGTCCTCCGGGGCGCCCGAGTCCGGGTTCACCTCGCACTGCGGGAGGACGGAGGGTCACAGGGCCGCCCGGGGTGCACACAGAAACACAGGGCCTCCCAGTACCCACACAGAGCAACACAGGGCCTCCCAGTACCCACACAGAGCAACACAGGGCCTCCCAGTACCCACACAGAGCAACGCAGGGCCTCCCAGTACCCACACAGAGCAACACAGGGCCTCCTAGTACGCACACAGAGCAACACAGGGCCTCCCAGTACGCACACAGAGCAACACAGGGCCTCCCAGTACGCACACAGAGCAACACAGGGCCTCCCAGTACGCACACAGAGCAACACAGGGCCTCCCAGGACACAGATTAACACCAAATAACACAGGGCCTCCCAGGACACAGATTAACACCAAATAAAGCAGGGCCATCCAGTACCCACACAGAGCAACGCACTCATAACACTCATTCACCATTTCAGTTTTTAATGTTTTTTTCAAAGCCGTAAGTCAGTGTTCTCGAACTCCATTGCTTACCAGTAGTGATCAGATGACATCAGTAGAATGTTCAGTTAAGAATCTGAAGTGCACTGCTCTATACTAAAGCCAATATATATACATAGTTCTGCATTAACTAACTAACTAACATATTACACATTTTTCATTGTTTAGTGTGAAATTATTTTGAAAAGGTTCCCTGTTGACATGAGTTCAACAAATATTGACTTCCACATTGAAACTGTCCACAAGATGGCAGTAGGTACTCGACTCCTTTCATCAGTTTCAAGTTGCTCCAAATATACGTGTGCAGTACAGTCTTTGCCTGCAGATGGCGCTCTGCCCAAATTCTACATTTAAATCGTGGTCAACTCTCAGGGATATACTTAACTGGGTGGATTCTCTGAACTGTAAACGACACCCTTCGCCAGCAAGCGCTAAGGAACAGATACTATTTTCGCAGCCTCTATTTTTACAAAGGCTGAGAAAAATGAAGATAGCAATCGTCTTAATCTGTATGGTAATAATTCATTATGGATGCCGTTGGCTAAATCCTAAATAGCTCTAGAGCAGGGGTGTCAAACTGAAACCCGAAGGGGCCGCAGTATCTGCTGGTTTTTGAGGTTTCCTTTCAATCAGCTGTCAATCAAGGCCTCCAGCACAAGGAGTGTCGATTCTTTAGCCAATGACTTAAACGCACCGCAGGTTCTGAGAACAACCCGAAAACCTGCAGACCCTGCAGCCCTCCAGGACTGGAGTTTGACACCTGTGCTCTAGAGCTTTCCAAGATAACAACGGTTATATTCCCAGTCTATAGATCCAGCTGGCCATTAGCGATAGCCTCTGATACCATGTTCTATCAATTTGCCATAATTGTTTAAAAGTGAAAAATGAGGCCAAGATGACTTGATCTTAGTGTGAAATCTAGGGCCCAATACACAGCAAAAAGATACCTGTAGATGACACAAATGACACACTAGTACCCAAAACTAAGCCACGATGGGCCGGTTTCACAGACAGATTAAGCTTAATCCTAGGACTAAAATGAGTGTGAGAATTTACATTAATAATAGGATGTAGACTCAGCTTAATCTTTGTCTGTGAAACTGGCCTTATATGTTTAATACAGTTTAATAAGCTCTTATAAAACAATTAAAGTCATAATACCTATAAATAGTTCATAAAAACCAGAGACCTGTAGTATACACTCAGAGCAGTAATGCTTCACTGGGCATGTAATTTGTTTTAACACTAGCTATCTATAGTTTACGGTTGTTTGGGTGATAAACCGCATCTCCATGGTCACAATGCAGATTATCGCAACCTTAAAATGTACACAGGTGGAAGATACACAAAGACGGAGCGATCACTCTGACCCTAACCCCCAGCCCGCGTTTATCTGGTCTGGGTGGCGATAACAGGTTTACACAGTCGAAGCCTGTTTGCAGTGTCCCATCTGACCGTGCAGATCGCAGATTGCGTCTGGAGTTTAGGACAAAGTCTGAAACTGGTTTGACAGCGCAGAATCACCAGCCCTGGCTTCTGGGATACAGTGCCCTTTTAGAGATTAGACGATTCATAGTATTATTATTAGTAATACTAATCTAGGTCAGGACAAGACAAGGGAGATTAGACGGAGTGTCATTTCCCTACTTTATAAACCATGTCAGTCAGAAAGAGGTTTGGCTTTAGAAATGGACTCAGACAGAGGCAGAGTTGGACATCTCATACATTGACCTGGTAAAATGCAGATGGACACAGACCTGGACAGACGCACACAAGGACTGACTGGGACATAGACTTGGCAGGCAGACACACAGACTGAGACATGCTTGGAGGCGCACACACTGGGACACAGACTTGGACAGACTCAGGCAGATGCAGACACACACACACACACACAGACTTGGCAGAGACACACACACTGGGACACAGACTTGGACAGACTCAGGCAGACGCAGACAGACACACAGACTTGGCAGAGACACACACACAGGGACACAGACTTGGACAGACTCAGGCAGACGCAGACAGACACACTCAGACCTGGACAGACACACACACAAGGACTGACTGGGACATAGACCTGGATGGCAGACACACAGACTGAGACATGCTTGGAGGCGCACACACTGGGACACAGACTTGGACAGACTCAGGCAGATGCAGACACACACTCAGACTTGGCAGAGACACACACACACACAGACTTGGCAGAGACACACACACAGGGACACAGACTTGGACAGACTCAGGCAGATGCAGACACACACACACACACACACAAGACTTGGACAGCTCCCCACAGGGACAGAGACCGCTCACCTTGATGGTGAGCAGCATGGAGAGGAACTTCCTCTTGTCCCCGATCAGCATGGCGTTACTGATCAGCGGCACCGCCTCCTTCACCGCATCCTCGATGGGCACCGGCGGAATGTTCTCTCCTCCGGCAGTGATGATCAGCTCTGCCACACAGACACAGACACAGACACAGACACAGACACATACGTTAGGCTGAGGGAGTCACAGGCAGTCAGTTCTCCTGGCTAGCAGCCGTTCTCTTCGGCTCTGGAGGCATTAACCTGCATTTCATAAATTTAATTACATAACATTACTTCACGCTGCATTACGTTGCATAACATGACATTCCTAGCGTCTGGAGATAAGAGTATCTTATCCAAAATGATTTACAACACCAACACAACTGCACAGATCAGAGATAAAGGCGCACCGATCTCCTAGAGGGTGGAGAGATGTGTGTGCGTGTACGCATATGTGTGTGTGTATGCAGGTGTGTGTGTGCGTGTGTGAGTGTGTGTGTGTATGCAGGTGTGTGTGTGCGTGTGTGTGTGTGTATGCAGGTGTATGCGTGTGTGTGTGTGTGTGTGAGTGTGTGTGTGTATGCAGGTGTGTGTGTGTGTGTGTATGTGTGCATGCGTGTGTGTGTGTGTGTGTGTGCATGCAGGTGTGTGTGTGTGTGTGTGTGTGGGTGTGTGTATGTGTGCATGTACGCATATAAGTGTGTGCATGCAGGTGTGTGTGTGTGTGTGTGTGTGTATGCAGGTGTGTGTGTGCGTGTGTATGCAGGTGTGTGTGTGTGTGTGTGTGTGCATGCGTGTGCATGCGTGTGTGTGTGTGTGTGTGTGTCTGCGTGTGTCTGACCTACGCGCTCACCTTTGATGCGGCCGGTGATGAACAGGAAGTCCTGCTCGTCGTGCTTGCCCAGGTCCCCGGAGTGCAGCCAGCCGTCCGAGTCCAGCGCCTCCTCGGTCTTGTCGGGCATGTTGAGGTAGCCCATGAAGACGTGGCGGCCCCAGAAGCAGATCTCCCCGTTCCCCTCCTCGTCCGGCCGGAAGATCTTCGTCTCGCACCCGGGGATCACCTTCCCACAGCTGCAGGGGCACAGGGACTGCTGTTAGTGATCCTCAGAGCTGTGTGTGTGTGTGTGTGTGTGAGAGAGTGTGTGAGTGTGTGAGAGAGAGTGTGTGTGTGTGTGTGAGAGTGTGTGAGAGTGTGTGAGTGTGTATATAGTACCTGGTGAGGCGGAAGGATTCGGGCAGAGAGATGGTGTGGGGGCCGGTGCTCTCAGACATGCCGTACAGCTCGTACACGGGGATGTCCAGGCTGAGGAAGAACTCCAGCGTATCCTTGGTGATGGGGGCGGCGCCCGTGTAGCACTTGGTGCAGCGGTCCAGGCCCAGGGCCTTCCGGACCTTCCGGAACACCAGCTTCTTCGCCAGCCTGTAGTTCAGCGGTGCCCTGGCCTCGGTCGCCCCGTTTCTGGAGTGCAGAAAAAGAGAGAGAGGGTGAGAGAGTGTCAGCATGCATGACCCAATCCCATGATGCTTCCATCCTGACGTGCAACCTATTCACAGCGTGCCCCATGGCCTCTCCTGACATGTGACCTGCTCCCATCATGCCCCAGTCTCTCCTGACATGTGACCTGCTCCCATCATGCCCCATGGCCTCTCCTGAGATGTGACCTGCTCCCATCATGCCCCATGGCCTCTCCTGACATGTGACCTGTTCCCATCATGCCCCAGTCTCTCCTGACATGTGACCTGCTTCCATCATGGCCCAGTCTCTCCTGACATGTGACCTGTTCCCATCATGCCCCATGGCCTCTCCTGACATGTGACCTGCTCCCATCATGCCCCAGTCTCTCCTGACATGTGACCTGTTCCCATCATGCCCCACCGTCTCCCCGCCCCCCTCTTCCCATCATGCCCGGCGGTGGGCCTGCGTACCTCTGCATGCGGTTTAGGTTGGTGCTGAGTCCCACGTCCTTGGCCCAGGCGGCCACCTTCCTGCGCACGGTGGAGGACTTGGCCCCGACCGACTTCATCTTCTCCTGCATCTTCTCCCATACCCGCGGCACGCCCATGAACGCCGTGGGGCGCACCTCCCTCAGCGTGTTCGCCAGCGAGCCCTGAGACACACACACACACACGCACACAGATTAGACATGGGGCACACACATACACGAACGATCGACCTTCTAGGATGTCCATTCCTGGCACAGCACACAAACATAAGATGTACATAAGTGAGCACATTCCCCGTTTTCTTGTGTCTGGGGGTGTGTTGCCACATCTATGATGTGTGTGTGTGTGCGTGTGTGTATATGTGTGTGTGTGTGCGCGAGAGAGAGACGTGTGGTAGCCTAGTTCCCACGCTGTATCACATGAACATGCTCAGTAAGGCTCTCTTTAATCCCCCCCATAACTGGATTACAGACTTGCTTTAATTTTAATCTCATTAGGAGGGCAGTAGTGAAGGTGTGTGTGGTACAGGACAGGGGACAGGGGTGTGGTACAGGACATGGGATGGCTGCAGGGCCACATGTCAACTGGTGAAGGCTCAAGGTGGCCAAAATGGCTGGGGATATTTAACAGAGCCAGCAACGCACCTTTTCCATCAACACGCAACACGCCGCGCCTCACTTGGTTGCCCAAATCTTGCTTAATATTACTCTTACGCTAATGATTTACCAGCAAATTCTGATTTTCCAACCCTCAAAGTTTGCGGGGCTGCTAGCATTCAGCCCTACCGCTGAACATCGTTTTCAGCCAATCAGCTTTCAAAGTGGCAAAACAGGAAATTGAGAAAACAAAACTACAATTCCTGCCCATAGGATCATGGGAAATGGAGTCCGCTCCCCTCACCTTCAGGGCGTCCGGCTGTGCGAAGTAGGTGACTCCCCCGACCTTCATGGTGATCCAGATGTCGATCATCTGCGCGGCGATGTGGCTGAGGGGTAGGTAGCTCACCACCACCTCTTGGCTCTCGGTCGCGTCGGTCAGACGCACGTTACGCACCGTGCCGAACGCGGTCCAGGTCAACTGCAGGGAGGGACACGGGGCTACAATTACACAACAAATACAACACACACATGCTCCAACAAACAACACTGAGAACTACCGCTACAACACACACGCGTGCTCCAACAGAGAGACACGGGGCTACAATTACACAACAAATATAACACGCATGCTCCAACAGAGACACAGGGCTACAATTACACAAATACAACACAAACACGGCTTAAAACTACTGCTACAACACACGCTCTAACAGAGGGACAAACAGGGCCCAGAACTACTGCTACTCTTGGTCGAGGTCCGACGCACGTTACGGGTCGTGCCGAAAGTTGTCCAGGTCAACTGCCAGGAGAGACATGGGGCTACAATTACACAACATGTACAACACACACAACACACATGCTCCAACAGGACATGGGGCTGTAATTACACAGCAAATACAACACATATGCTCCAACAAACACAACACACATGCTCCAACACACACAACACACATGCTCCAACAAACGCAACACACACGCTCCAACAGAAGGACATGGGGCTGTAATTACACAGCAAATACAACACACACCAACAGAAGGACATGGGGCTGTAATTACACAGCAAATACAACACACATGCTCCAACAGAAGGACATAGGGCTGTAATTACACAAATACAACACACACTCCAACAGGGGGACAAACAGAAAACTACTGCTACTCAAACAGGGCTGTACCTGCAAGAACAATCCAGGCTGCCTTTCAAAACTACAAACATTTTTGAACCCACTTTCAATATCAAATGTAAATCTGTAAATCTATTTCCTGCAAACGGACAGAACAGAACTGATAACAATTCCTCTTTCACGTTCGGAACCGTACGCTTATAAATCCAAATGAGTCTACACCGAGGCCTTAAGGTCTCTACCAATCACACACGCTCATCCCAGGTCTGACGGGGGCCTTCCTCGCTCTGATTGGCCGACAGGCCACACTCACGTTGTCGTGGCTGAGCATCACGCCCTTGGGTTGGCCCGTGGTGCCAGACGTGTAGATCAGGGTGCAGCACTGGTTGGGCTTCTGGCTGGCGATGATGTCATCCAGCTGGGAGTCAGGAACCTCGTTGCCCATCTCCATGAACTCCGCCCACTGGCCATAGACAACAGGTTAGCCACGGCAGGAAAGAACGCGGAGACAAATGGCTTAGGAAGTGGCTCTGTACAGTCTATAAACCGTATGTACACATGCACACACACACGCACACACGCACACACGCACACCTGTAACCACAGAAAAATCTGAGGAGGGAGCAGTGCTTTAATGCAACCAAACACCGTGACTTAAATAGCAGTGTTGGATATCAGGACACAGGGTTACTACGGGAAACAACAAAACCATTCATTAAAAAACTGAATGGGAAAATATTAAAAAGTGGTTTCCTGTAGCAGCACGTTTAGTACACTTTCAATCCCACACCTACCGTGAACAGATTAGGCCTCTTTTCCTTCAGTGCCTCTTTGTACTGGATAATGGCTTTCAAGTTAGGCAACTTGTCTTGCACCTAGAAAACACAGTCACACAAAGGCACAGAGGACAAATTAGCCACACAAAGCCATGTATACAGTATCTCTGACTTAAGCACAGATTAAGCACTGTAAAACAGACTCTTTTAAACGCCTTTGTCTCGCACTGAGACTATTGGTTTACTTTTTCCTTGACAAGCGAAACTGTATGACCCCATTGGAAAATCCTGATATGAGTCAAACTTTGGCGTCGCCTCTCATAAGCAGGCTTTTTGCCTTATTTGGCGATATTCAGCCCCGGTCGGTCGTTTCTTTGCGGCGAGTTCTCGGGCGTTCCCTCACCTGCAGGATCTTCTGCAGCTGTTTGTGGTTCTCCACCACCAGGATGTTGGCCTGGCAGTTCTCTGCCACGTACTGGCAGGCCTCGGGGGAGTTGGTGGTGTAGATGCCCACCGCGAACCCGCTGGGATCGGGGAGAGAGAGGGGGGGGGGGAGAGGGTTGAGTGCGCGGTTTCCACGGTTACACACCTATCCTACATTGGTCGTTTGGTAATTTGCCCCTTTTTAGGGTTTTCTGGCACTCAGAAAAAGCAGCAAGCACTGTGCTGTTTTCCATCGCTACGGCTAGCACGGCTACCTGCCCACACGGTCATTATGTTCCACAATGGCCTACATAAGGGCCCACGGTTCTGGGTTAGCATATCTGGGTCAAGTACAGCCTTGGGGGAGAGCTTTCACATGCTGGTAAAATTCTGAAACACTCCAGGACATACTAGCTTCAACTTTCAAAGGAACATTCTTAACCAGCAATTTGGTTCTGAACACTGATATTTGGAATACAATGTCTCACTTAGCAACGTTGTAATGTATAATTAAATTTACCCAAATGCTTTGAAATGCTTTTCTCTTCCGCTTTTTCTCTTATGTGTTCTTAACACCAGTGTGACGCTGACTGTGACATCAGCATTAGAATGTTCGGTGAAGAACATTCCAATCACGTGACCTCACACGCCCTAAAGGGTTAAACCATAAGCATTTCAATGAGCAGTTTTTTGGAATGAATTTGATTAGCACGGCGTTTTAATGGTTCCTGAAGGCTTGAAGCGCTTTAGGTGTGCTGTGTGTCACAGCGATGAGTCAGGGGGACCTGAGAGGGGACGGGAGGAGGGGGGGGGCGCACTCACCCTGCGAGGATGGCGGCGACGTCAGCGATGAACCACTCGGCGGAGTTGAAGCCCAGGATTCCCACGCCGTGATACCGCTCCAGACCCAACTGTGGAAACAGGGCCGACTTTAGGATGCTAACGCTAAGGCACAGCAACTCTACTATTCCTATTGTTACTGGAAACAGGGCAGAGGTCACACGCGAACGCTAATGGGCAGCAACTGTACCATTACTATTGTTACTGGAAACAGGTCAGAGGTCACACGCTAACGCTAATGCACAGCAACACTACTATTACCATCGCGCCTATTACTAAGTACAGCAGCGCTCCAAGTACCTCTCCCATTACCATTGGTACTGGAAAGAGGGACGCTAACGCTAACTCTAACAGCAGTGTACACAGACACCCCATCATTACTGCGACCGGAAACAGCGCCGACATCAGGACACTAACCCCAACAAACAAGGACACCCCAATCACGAACGCTAGCATGAAAAAAGGCCAATGTCAGGCTGCTAACACAAGCATACAGGAAAAGTCCCATCGCTATCGCTACAAAAAAACAGAGTCAAAATCCGGAGGCTAACGCTAACATACAGGAGCACCCCCTTCACTCTCACTACCAAGAGACGAGTCCAATGTCAGGACACTAGCGCTAACAACAATGTGCAGAAACACTCGATCCCTGTCGCTACTGGAAACGGGGCCAAACGCAGACTCACAGACCCCACTCAGCAGCTACCGGGCCGCATCTGGAACACTGAGGCTTTGTCTGGAGGGTCACAGGGCCGTCTCAGCACACAGCGCACACGCACTCGGACGGACGCAGGCGCCCACACGCTAGGTCCACGGGTCGGCCCTCAGGGGGGGTCCCATCCCCCCCCTTCCCCTCCCCGTGCCGTTCGGCTTCACAATACCCCGCTCTGTTCCCCCCTCTCCGGCACCCCGGCTCACAGTAAACACTCAGCGGCCCCGGGGGCCAGGGGTCTGGAGCGGGGCCGCGCCCGTCGGGTCCCTGGCCCCGGGGACAGAGGCTCCGGCCGCGAGGTCAAGCACACGAGGAAGTCTGGCGGCCAAAAATAAAGACAAAATGGCGGCTACAAATATATTCTACATCAATATTATTATGAGTATACATTTCATGATTCGTTTATTTCCGTTGATAATTATTATTACATATATTCTTATGTTCGATTTCCCTTTATTTTTTCCGAAACCGGACGATGATATAAAATGTCAACGTCGTGTTAACCCGCAAGGATGGTTGCAACCGTTACACGTACGGATGTTTCTCGTTGAAATAAGTGATATAAGTATAAATAAGATATGAATAAAAATTTGCTCATGAAAAGGGGGAAGTCAGCGAGAGAGAAGATATTGTCTTTAAGGGGAAACGCACCGTCCACAGTCCCTGCCCGGAGGGGAAGTGGCGCTTTTTAAAAATATTTCGGAGTTGTTTTTCCTGTAAAAGCGGAATCACCATGTAGCCATGGCGACGGATGTTTGGTTCTTATGCCTCAGCGACAGGGGGAAGGTGGTGTGTATCGCCACGTCAGTGGAAAATGTTCGCCGTCAAAAAAGAACGAGTAACACCAGCCCTAGCCCTAACACCATCTCCAGAACATAACCCACAACCCTTACCCTAACCCTTACCCCAGCCATACACAAGAATATGAGACTTCAAGAAAGAGAAACCATTTTGGTCATCAAAAAACGAATCCAATACATTAGAGGCATTTGGCAGACGCTCTTATCTGGAGCGACCTACAACAAAGTGCAAACCCATAACCACAGACAAGTGCGCTGAAAGACCCTAGAGGGAAGTAGATTTAAGTGCCGTTTAAATGCCTCCCCAAGGCTTTATTTGTATTCCTCACACCATGAACGATGAACTTAAACTCCAGGCCTGCGGGGCCACAGGTTCTGCAGGTTCTTCCGGTTCCCTTTCAATCAGGTTCGGGGTGTGTGAGCTCTGAAGCTACGCTAAGCTGACGCAAGCAAGGGCTGAAACGCAATAGACAGCACACACTGTGGGTGCCTCTCCAGAGTGTGAGTTCCAGATCCCTGTATGGCTGAACTCATAGGGTAGTGCCTTGGCTAGTACTGGTTTCCAGGTGAATGCCAGGAGCGTATGTTGGATCCGCATGGGTGTTCAGTGTGAGGGGGCTCTAGTGTATTGGGGTTCAAGAGTGTGGGGGGGTTTCAGTGTGTGGGGGTTCTAGCATGTGGGTGCTCCAGTGTGTGGGTGCTCCAGTGTATCAGGGCTCCTGTGTGTGTGTGTGTGTGTGTGTGTGTGTGTGTGTGGGGTTCTAATATGCGAGAGCAGTGTGTGGGGCTTCACCTTGAGGAAGCCCTTGGCTGCCCTCCTGCACTGCTGGTAGTACTCCTCGTAGTTGATGGTCTTCCACTGGTCGCCCTCCTTCCAGCCCAGCGCGCTGTACTTCCCGAAGCGCTCCACAGAGGAGGTCAACATCTGGTGCACGGTGATGGGCGGCTCGGAGGCGGGGCCCGTTTCAGACAGGCGCAGCTTCACCTCCCCGTCGCCCCGGGCGGTCCACAGCTTCAGGTCGTCCGAGGAGGGCAGGGACAGCGAAGCAGGTCGCGGAACAGAGCCTGCGCGAGAGAGGGGGGAACCAGGCTGGGGGTCAGCACTACTGAGACATTGCAGTTACACACTCATGCATTTAACACGCACTCTTATCTAGAGCAACTTACACTTCTGAGCCCTTTGAAGGGTTTGGAATGTTTTTGTTTTTTCTAGAATTCCATTGCTTTCAAGTACCAGTGGTGATTGTGACATCAGCATTAGAACATTCAGTTAACATTCCATTACATTATTGGCATTTGGCAGACGCTCTTATCCAGAGCGATGTTCAACAAAGTGCATACCCATAACCAGGGATAAGTTCGCTGAAAGACCCTAGAGGGAAGTACAATTTCAACTGCTACCTGTACAACAAAGATAAGGACAAGGGCCATTTTTTTTTTTTTTTTGAACAAACAAACAGAGCAAAAGTGACCAAAGTTAACTATCCAAACACTGCTTACCTAGCCAACTAAAAATACCGATACACAAAGCAAGTCACAGAGACAACAATTAAGGTTCACAGGGAGGTAGGGAGGGATGGGGAGAGTTAAGAACATTCTACTCAAAACATTTGTGACCTCACACCTTAAAGGGCTGAAACACACAATCCATTTATACACGATATTTACCTGAAACAGTAAATACCTGGTGCACAGGCACAATGCAGGGTATGAAGCTAACCTTTTCACCCAGAGTGACTTGTTGATTCTAAAAATCACCATTCATTTTCAATGTTTCATCAGCCACACTACCTTTTAATTACTGCATAATAACATCAACACAGCTGCAGTGCTAGTGCAAAAAACCTTACAAGCCTCAATCCAAAATGTTACCAGCATTTATCCATTTTCAGGTCTGTATTTCATACCCTGACAGTGGCTGTGCCCAACCTGAGAAGCAAACAAGCGACCTTTATTTAACCCGCTTCCCTAACCATTACACCACGCTGGCACCGTTGATCTACCCGTTTCCTTTAAAAAGGCTGCCGATGGCTGTGTCTGGCTCACAGGGAAACTGGCCCTTTGCCCTCTACCTGTCACGGTTCGCTTCCCGTCATTCCGAGGGGAAGTCGGGAATGTCACGAGTCGGCGGAACCGCAGATAAGCGGAGGAGCAGGAATGTGACGGAGGAGGAGAAGAATGCGAGAGAAGAGAAAGTGCGGTCTCGTCGCGGGCAGGGCGGGGGCCGCTCCCTCTGTGGAATCTGCCGCCCGCCGCTTTTCCCAGTTGCTCGGCACTCGACTGATCAATTAAAGCAGTTGACTGCATATTCACCTCGATTGCTTTCTTGGGTCTGAATTAGTTGCTGATATTAAGACGGGAAAAGTACAGTACAGTAGTGGTCACAGTGGTTTTCTGCTTCCTTATTACAGTAACGAACATGAAATGCCACTCGGCCGCACCGCAGACAACAATATTCATAAGACGCATGAAATTAAGAAGTGTCCGCCCCAACGCTATGGAAACAGTCCAACTTTACATTAATTAAATGTGTGGTTCTGCCCCCCAGGCTGACTGCAGTGGCATGATGTACTGGCAACCGACCAATCACACAACACCAGGCAATACAGCTGCGCGGCCAGAGGGGGGCGCCTTTCACTGAGCCCCGAACAGCACCAGGCACAGCCTCAACCCACAGCACACTCTCCCACACATCACATCAAGTCAATCGATTTTATTTGTACCGCGCTTTTTACAGAGAACTGTCAGAGGCACTTCACAGAGAAACAGGGGCAGGATCGGCCTGAACCCCCAAAAAAGCAAGCGGCGTTCCTCAAACTTCCCCAGCGGGAATAAAAACACTCAGAGGAGAGGAAAAGAAACCTCAGAAGAGTAAACTCTGTCAGGGGACAGGACAGCCTAGCTTTTACCTCTAACTGCTTTAGTCTTACATTTTACACTCTGGCTTTTAGCAGATGCTCTTAACCAGAGTGACCTACACAGTTTAGCGTTACAGCCTTTATGTGTAATCCATTTATACTGCGCGGTATTTAGCGAAGCACGAGGTTAAAGCACCTCGCTCAAAGGTTTGACCGGGAACTGCACATACCACCTTGGAATTACAGGCCCATCTCTCTAACGATTATGCCCTTTCAAAAAACAACGTTAACAACCTGCCATATGAACAGGACAACCAGAGGTGGAAGGCCCAGAGATCTGAAAGTCCTGCCTTGTGTTTCTTTCTCCTGTGAACTCAGATTTAATTTCACTTTGTTCTACCTCCTGGTTGTAGAGTTGTGTTAATGAGAAAATCCGGGTTATCCTAACAAAAACACTGCTGTTGACTTTCACTTTCTGAACCTTTGATTTTACACCTGTGATTACAACCGAGCCATTCGGCACATGTTCCTACCCAGAACGCCCACAGTACTTGTCTTTATCGCTCGGTGCCAGCGTAAGACAGGCAAAACATTCCCCCAGTTTCTCAATCCTTGTAGGCCTCCAAATGCCTCAACTAAATCACACGTTTGTTCAAGGGCACTAGAATCGTTTATAAATCTGTGCGCGCTGACGTGCCCTCTGCCCTGTTGCCGTGTTTACCGGGTAAAGATAGATCAACAGGACATCGTGACAAAGCCTCGACTGACAGCTGTTTTCCACTGACGCTCAAAGTCACGTGACTCGGACGCCAGGCCGGCCCCGGTCGAGGAGCGGAGGTTCAGGCGGCGGGCAGAACGTTCCAGAAGCACTGCCCACACAGACGGGGTGGGGGGGGTGTTCCTGAATGGCGGCCAAGCCGGTAAAAGGACGCGTTCTGTGCTGCAACATCGCTGGCTGTGCAACCCAGGGCACTGGGTCAGAGATAAGTTCCCTCCAGCGTTCGCTCGTACCACGCCGGACCGCCAACCTCGGTCGAGTTCCCACGGACAGTTGGCTCTTTGCGCAAGGCCTTGTGCCAGGCGCCGTTCTGATGAGAAGGAGACGCAACACTTCCCGCTCCCCCGGGTTCCCGCCCGGGGCCAACGTTCGGTGTCACAGCGAGATTGGCTTTTAACGAGCTAATTAGAGAGTTATCTGTGAGATAAAACGGCTACAAACAGGAAACCGGCACTCGTAAAATAAACTTTCTCAGCTTAAAGAAGAACAGGGACACAGGAGTTCCTGATTCTGGGTCTTTAGAAGAGAAGTTTGAAAACACACTTGCAGGTCACAGCCAATTTTAAACATTTACTACCTAAAAATGAGCATAAAGAATTTTTGAATATAGCTTTTTTTCATTGAGAAACATTTTACTGGTATCTAAAGGGTTAAAGTCTTAAAACTGTTAAAACTGTCGGAAATATTATGTTGAAATGTGAGGCACTATATAACTATATCCATATTAATGTGACAATCAATATAGACAATGCGATTGGTAATATGCACTTATATCAAGATAAATGTGATGATAAAATGGACTTTGGAGTTTTTTTTGTTTTGTTTTTTAATACCCATGACCTATTCACCAGAATGTCTGAAAGGAGTTTCTAAGGGCCTGTAACCACAATGATCCCTGCAATACTGGCCAAATTGGAGCCAACCAATGAGCATCGACCTATGTTTATCAAGTATTGCGAAACCATTGTGGTGGGAGGAAAATAAATATATGTTAGGAGGGGATAAACCTGTGTGTAACTGAAAGCTTTAAGTCTATAAGAGCCGCAATTGAAGAATAAAGTCTGATATTTGTGGAAGATTCTGCCTCATCCTCTTTATTGAAATTCTACACAAAGTCTGGAAGAATCTTTTTGATTGAAAATAAAACCATAACAGCACTTCCTATGTCGGGAAAGGTGAGGTCACGGGGTCACGAGCAGACAGAGCATGCTCAGCTCTCGGGCGCACAGGAAGTAGACTGTGGTGAAATTCAGCACGGGAAATGCGATGTCGCGTTTCCTCACCCGCCCTCCCACTTCCTGTGAAATGAGGTCAGGCAAGATGCGAGGGTGTGATCACATGCACAACAGTCAGGGGTGAAGCAGCATCACTGACATATGGATTTCGCCACTTTTCCAAGCTCGCCAGGAAAAATAAAAAATAAATAAAATCGCTGTGATAACTGACAGCACACATTTACAAAATGTGTAAACGACTGCACGCGTTAACGTTAAAAATGTATGCGATTGACATCCACATTTTTTTTATTATTGAACCCTTTACGTGATTAGAACGTTCAGTTAAGAACATTCTATTGCTGATGTCACAATCATTACTGGAGTTCTAGAACACTGCCTAACATTTTTGGAATGTTTTATCAAAATTGACGCACCCTTTTTCCCCCCAGGGTCTATGGATGCACCTTAAGAGGTTGTAAAATCGGTTTTGTTGAGGCTTAAATCACGTCTGCCAAACTCCTCCATCCTTGAACAGGGCGCTCGTTTTGCACGCATGCTGCGCTCACGTGCACACTCACGTGCACTCTCACGTGCACTCTCACGTGCACTCTCACGTGCACACTCACCTGACTGCAGCCGCACTTCTCCTGCGCTGGCGGGGGTCTCGCTGGGGAGGGGGGCGGGGGCGGCTGAAACTGCACTCACTTCCTCCTCCCTCTCGCAGGACACCTCCTCTTCTGATGACTCGCTACTGAAATTACAATTCGGACAAAGCCTCCGATTACACCCCTGAAACCACACAAACGCCCTAAATATTCACTACTGAAATTACAAACCCACATCATATTCGCTACTGAAAATGACACCAACCCAGAATATTCGCTACTGAAATAACGAACATTCTGATGATTCACTCCCGAAAATCCCCGTGTGCCGGGAACAACCGAAACCCCAGGCAGCCAGGTCTTGGGTAACTCCGGTCTTGCAGCAGAGAGGAGAAGCACAGGCACACGAGACTAGCTGGAGCCTGCAGTGCCGCTACGGGTGCTGACCTGCTGCACCACGAGCCACATTCACCCGTATCCGTTACACAACTACAGTGGCCTACTGCCCTTTCTCAATGCGCGCGTGTGTGTGTGTGTGTGTGTGTGTGACTGTGTCTGTGTGGGGGACAGCCCCAATGCATCACCTCAGGCACCTCTGACATCACCGGCACTGGTAACACATGGACTGTGCATGACCCCATACAGGATGTAGGCACACAGGAAGTGCCTGCAGTTGACTCAGTGCTGTGAGAACAGCCCCCTCCCACATATACCCAATCTCTCTCTGCAGAGGCTGAACTCACATGGCTGAACTCAGCCAGGTCACACGGGGGTGAGGGGTGTGGGAGAGGGAGATACGGAGAGAAAGAGAGAGAGAGAATGTGTCTGACAGAGAAAGATGAAGAGCCAAAGATTTTGTGTGTTAGAGAAAGAGACCGAGGCAGAGATGAAGAGAGTGAGAGAAAGCCAGTGTGTGTTTGAGAGAAAGAGAGGACTGAATGGATTAAGGAGAAAGTGTGTGTGAGAGAAAGGGAGAGAGATCGAGAGAGTGATGTGTGTGCATGTAGGAGAGCAAGAGAGGGGTGAGTCAGAGTATATTTGTGTGAGAGAGTGCGTTTGTGTGTTAGAAAGTGAGCAAGTGTGTATGTGTGTGTGCGTATGTATGTATGTGCGTGTTAGAAAGTGAGTGAGTGTGTGCGTGCATGTGTATGTATGTGCGTGTTAGAAAGTGAGTGTGTGTGTGTGTGCGTGTGTATGTATGTGCGTGTTAGAAAGTGAGTGAGTGTGTGTGCGTGTGTATGTATGTGCGTGTTAGAAAGTGAGTGAGTGTGTGTGTGCGTGTGTATGTATGTGCGTGTTAGAAAGTGAGTGAGTGTGTGCGTGCGTGTGTATGTATGTGCGTGTTAGAAAGTGAGTGAGTGTGTGCGTGCGTGTGTATGTATGTGCGTGTTAGAAAGTGAGTGAGTGTGTGTGTGCGTGTGTATGTATGTGCGTGTTAGAAAGTGAGTGAGTGTGTGTGTGCGTGTGTGTGTATGTGCGTGTTAGACAGTGAGTGAGTGAGTGTGTGTGTGTGCGTGCGTGTGTGTGTATGTGCGTGTCAGACAGCCAGCTCGCGTGTGCGTTCGCGTGCGTCGGGCGCGTACTTGGCGGCGGACTCCGACGGGGTGACGTCCTCCAGGGAGGCGGAGAAGTCCCCAGCGCCACAGGACTGCAGGAGGCCTCCTCCGGGGGGGTCCATGACGACGGCAGCAGACATAGCAACGGGTTCACACAAGGTCACTGCGGAGAGGGGGGGGGGCAGAGAAGACACGCAGAGATTCAGAGACGCGCGTTCAACAAGGCGAACATTAGCCAGCGTTAGCGAACGTTCACAAACATATTAAAGCCTTTCTCTGTTTGCCCGGAGCGCTAACGACACTTAGCCAACGCTCTGAAGAGGCCGCGCACAGCGAACAGGTCAGGCTGCTGAAGAGGGGAAGTTGCTAAGAGAACTAAGAAATCAGTCAGTCATTTCAGTGCTAAAATTAACCAGAGCAGAGCTGGCTGCTAGCTGCTAGCATAAACTCTCTATGCAGTTGCTTAGAGGCCGCAGCCATCCCTGGGCACAATTCAGCTTTGAAAAAAAAAAAAGAAAAAAAAATAGAAAAATTGAAATACATTATTTGTGCAGTATTCACAAGGTGCATATAGCTTCTTTTACGCCATTCTGAAAATTTTAATAATAACATTGCACTGGTTCCCTGACCTGCGATTGCCTACAACAAACCCCACCCTGCCAGCACTCACCCCCAGTCCAAATCGGGCTTATTCCGGTTTAAGACCACCAAAATCCTACAGCCGGCTGGCTCTGTAGTATAGTGAACGCAATGTGTACTTTCTTCTGAATTTCCTCGAATTCATCCAAGGCGAAAAATCTCTCTCGTTCCCGCTGTTTTTCCAAGAGTTGTCTCTCTCAGTGCCTAGCAGGATTAATTAAACAGCACCGGAGAACAACACTGATCCTTCGGTCCTTCGAGCAGTGACTGTTGCGAAGGGACGCAGCTGGCAGCTAACATCTCCTTTACACGCATCAGGGGCACGAGGACAAGCGGAGGTTCGGGATGGGTGTGGCCGAAACGCAAGTGTGAGAGAACAGCAACATGGGAACCCTCCCATAGGCACCCGCTTGGCACCATTTTCAACAAACAGCCAATCAAATCCTCCCTGGACCTTCAACCCTTCAACCCATTAGACAGCAGTCAAATCCTTGCAGATTGCCCACTGTCTTAAAAGATAACTTCACCAGTACTCTAACAAAATTCTACCTGCAGTACATTAGTACATTTTCGGTTGATAGCATATTGGGTGACAAGTTTCAAAGTTCTCGAGAAGTGTTTTTCTCACACGAGTATGAGCTAGCATACTTCAAATGCGTAGACCAGATCGAAACCAGCGACTGCAAACTTTAGAAAGAACCTTTATGTCACGGGACTGGTGAAGAATGACGCCACAAGCGCATTAAGAAACAATGTTATTCATCAGAACTGACCTGAAAGACTGGATTTTAAAAGCACACTCGTATGTTTATCCTTGTGAGGGCTGCAATTATTAAACACGCTCTCTCTTCAAGACTCGTTTAAGACGCAACAGCTCTGAGCGACGAAACCAAACAAATAGTTTACAAACGCAATTAACAACCCAGGAGTCAGGGTAGTGCAGTGGGTTAGCGCTGTGCTGCAGAGGGTTAGCGCCATGGCGGAGGTGGTTAGCGCGGTGACGTGTGGGGGGTTAGCGGTGTGGCGTAGGGGGTTAGCGGTGTGGCGTAGGGGGTTAGCAGTGTGGCGGAGGTGGTTAGCGAGGTGGCGTAGGTGGTTAGCGCGGTGGCGTAGGTGGTTAGCGCGGTGGCGTAGGTGGTTAGCGCGGTGGCGTAGGGGGTTAGCGGTGTGGCGTAGGGGGTTAGCGCGGTGGCGTAGGGGGTTAGCGGTGTGGCGTAGGGGGTTAGCGCGGTGGCTAGCGCGGTGGCGTAGGGGGCTAGCGCAGTGTGGGGTAGGGGGTTAGCGTGGTGGTGCAGTGGGTGAAGACACAGAATTCATGCCATTTGGCTAATGTGAAAGGGGAGTGGTTCTGTCAGCGTGGGAGGTGGAACCCACGACTACGCTGACCAAATATGATTCGAGACTGAGAACCAGGATGGGCTTCCTGCCGGTTCGATATCATCAGCGCAGGAAACGCATCATAAACAGTCACCCCACTCAGCATTCGCAACACTGAACTATCCCTGTTCATCCCAACCCGCATCAAACACACGGACACAAACACAGCCAAGCCACCGCTCACAACATTGTACTACCCCCGTTTAACCCAACCCAACCCGACCTGCGTCAAACATGTTGACACAAACAGCCAAGTCCACCAATCAAAACGCTGAACCCCGGCTAGCTACAGCGAGGACAGCAACGACACGCTATTCTCTGTAATGACACAAACACAAACAATCCCTGTGTTTACAGCACCATTAAAGCTACGGCTGGCTTGAATCCCAGCAACCAGAGAGGCACGTCAGTGACCTCTGAGAGGACCGGGAAGCTGCATGTTCAGTAGCAAGGTGTGGATATGAATGAATAACTATGCAAACAGGAAATACTGGTAAGTAAAGAAAGGCAATAGGCAATAGTTGTGCTCTGTTCTCACACATCATTGGCAATAGGCTGCCATGCAAGGTACCAATCAGCTTATCGGGAGCAATTGGGGTTTAGCTGCTCAGGGTCACCTCGACACACCCAGGGCAGGGGACTGAACCGGCAACCTTCCGACAACCAGACGACCGCTCTTACCTCCTGAGCTTACGAACGTCACCTCTATATCAGTTCAGTGCAAATTTAAAGTCAATTGCATGTCAGCTGACTCTTTCAGGATTTATTCATTTATTTATTTGCTGTCTCCTAACTCTCTCTCTACTAAATAAACAGACATCAATTGAGCCTGAAATATTCAGCGGAATGCCAACATACTACTTACTGCACATAAAAGGCCTATGTGGATATCTGAAATAATGTTAAGTGAATCTCAACAACATTCAACTAAATGACTTGTCTATCAGGGGAGCACGGATGGTGCAGTGGGTAGCACTGCCGCCTCAGAGCAAGGAGGACCTGGGTTCGAATCCCGGTCGGCCGGGGCCTCTCTGTGCGGAGTTTGCATGTTCTCTCCATGTTCGCGTGGGTTTCCTCCCACAGTCCAAAGACATGCAGGTTAGGCTGACTGGAGAGTCTAAATCCCCTGTGGGTGTGAGTAAATGGTGCGTGTGCCCTGCGATGGACTGGCGACCTGTCCAGGGTGTATTCCTGCCTTTCACCCAAGCGTATGCTGGGATAGGCTCCAGCCCCCCTGCGACCCTGTTCAGGATAAGCGGGTTAAAATAATGAATGGATGGACTTGTCTATCAACGTAGTCATTTTCCCTCACAGGACATCAACATTACGGGTGAGTTAAGAGCCATTGATTGACTGCCAACAAGGAATATGTTGACTATCAACACGAGTTGTTACTTTGAATTGACGCGGAACTGATATTCACTTGACATGAAGTTGTGTGTCAACAATAACGCCACGCCGGTTTGGGCGTACTAGATTCGCACTGAAGCGCAGCCAACCACCACGGGGATGGGGCTTGGGCCGAGGTGCCAAAAGGCTCATGGGGGGGGGGCGCTGGATTCCGGCTTTGAGAACCTCCGGTTTCTTCTGACCTCGGTGGCGTGAGGACCTTTGGCCTGAGGCGGGTAGTGATGTCACACCTCACTGAACACCAATAAGCAAGCTGAAGCCGGAGAGCAGGGCGGTCCGATCCGTCGCCCGGTGACCTTAGCAACCGCACGTCACGCTTCTCATCTGAACTAGAAGAGCGACCCCACCCCCACCACCACCACCACCACCACCACCACCACCACCCCCAACCCCGACCTCTACACAGTGGCCTTCTCCAGGTCCAGGAGTCCCCTCCCGAAATGGCTGCCGTTCCTCCAAGTGCAGGCCAGCCCAACCGTGCTCCTGGAGGTCCACCGTCCTGACAGTGTTCTTCTCTACCCTAATTTGGCACATCCGATGTCGACTCATTAGCAGCTCACTGAGATCTCTCGACGTTGAGCAAGGTGTGTTTTGTTTCATGCCCTTGGGTATCAAGACACTCCCGGAGGAGTGCAGCCACACCCCAGAGTCTGCAGCAACCAATTACTTCACCGATTCCTTTTGTAAACACGCGTGCAAAACACTGCTGGTACATTCAGACAGTACATTCAGAATGTTTTTAGCAGCCTGCTAGCTGTAGCTAACACCCTAACAAAAACAGTGGCTGGCAGCGTTGCCTCGGAAGGGAGTTTTGAACGTTCTCCTGGTGTTCGCTCAACTTTCCTCTTCCTGGGGCTCCGGTTTTCCTCCCACAGCCAAGAATACGTAGCCCAGGGACTACAGAGGAACATTAGCCTTCCCAACGAAGTCTGGCACAGTTACAGAAATGTCATTAACGCGCATTGTCCCGGTCAAGAAAACCTAATAATGATCTTTGACCAAAAGTTAGGATGCAAAGTAATAGACTTTGGATGAAACGGTTAACTGGTGCTTGTTGTGTGCCCCCCCCCACCCTTCCCTTCCCAGAATCCTAGTGCCTGAGAGGGAGGTTTTTTTGGATTTCCCTTCTTTCTGTGGTTTCCGTGGAGGCAGCCAAACTAAGGAAGGGCCGGCCCGTCTGTGTTTCTCATTCCCTTTTCGGACGGAATTCCGTAACACGGGGGCGTGCCAGGGATAGGGATAGGGATAGGGATGGGGGTGGGGGTGGGGGAGATTGGGCTTTTTTTGGGCTTCCCCCCCCTCCCCCCTTCGCCGTGTGTGTCTGCAGAGCTAGCAGTCAGGCAGGAACTACAGGGATTAGGGCTGCAGCTGTCTGATGGCACAACAGAGACACGCCTAACTAAACCCGGGCCAAAATACCCCTGGGGGGAGGGGGGTGGGTATTAATGCTCTACAGACCTTTTCCAAAACACCTCAGCCCCCCGCTGCTGGTGGGAACCCCCCCCTCCCCTTTTATTCTGAGCGCTGCATCACCTGATCGACTCTGAGATGAAATTTCAGCCTCTGCCTCCAGACCCGCAAAAGGGACTTTCTCGTCTGACTGCGTGTGCACATGATCCATCTCATTGATTTATTTACTTTCAGTTCGTACCCTGTCCATTGTCGCAAGTCTGCCCATATTCTTCTAAACAGCCGTTACTGGGAACCCCTGAAAATGTCCCTGAGACCCTGTCGGACTCAAAAACGTCATCGTACGATTCGCAGTCACCTCACGTTTAATTTCCCACCCCCCACCTTGGCCTCTCCCACTCTCATCCTCGCAGCTTCACCAGCCTCGGTTTCACAATTAACCCCCCCCCCCGCACCCCCATTTCCAAGTATGAATGGTATCACCCTCAGTATAACCGGTCCCTGTGGACCGGTTCAATATGTGGAAGAATATAATTTGGGGTTGCTTGCTGGTGGGCTTCCAGGGACATGCCCATGGGAAGTGCGGTGGAATCAGCTCCAGGAAGTTTACCATTTCACAGCAGTGTAGTCATCTTGGGCAGCTGTGAGTGCTCCAACTCACCATCAACCAGATTACATCACCGATATCAACTCAGCCTCCACAGCTCACACACCAGGCTGCCGCGTGTCAATCAAACCGGGGGGTTAGTTAAGCGTATCAGCTCAAGAGGGGTACCCAGCGCAGTGCAGCGACCGCATCGGGGGATTCTCCCAATGCGTGTCTGACTGAGACGGCACTTAAACAGCAGATTGAAGCTGGGGGCTTTAATGGGGGATTCTGCACCCCCATTCTGAGACACACCCCAATACCCTCTCGCTCTCACTCTCACAAACACACACACTGTCTCTCTCTTGCTCTCTCCCTCTCTCTCTCTCGCACTCTCTCTCTCTCTCTCACACACACTCTCTACCAGATGGCCAC
Source organism: Conger conger (assembly GCF_963514075.1). Classification (NCBI taxonomy): domain Eukaryota; kingdom Metazoa; phylum Chordata; class Actinopteri; order Anguilliformes; family Congridae; genus Conger; species Conger conger. Next base: position 13,726,785 of record NC_083763.1, on the reverse strand, counting down.
CCCGCCCTTCTGCTTCTGCTTTGACGTTCCCCCCAGAGCCAGAATAGCTTTTTCCAAAAGCCATCGATTCCACCAGCTGGTCAAACCCAGCGACTCCGGTTACGACGGATTACAGCTGTAACAGCCTCATAGCGAGAGACACCGTAACGCAGTTATGCCAAGCCTTCCCTCATCCTCTCCTCTCCTCTCCTCTCCCTCCCACTCTCAGCCAGACAGGCGCGGCTATCTGGCACGTCTCTCCACAAGAGGCTCCCTCCAAAAAACCACAGGACACCATCCCCCCCCCGCCCCCCGCCACCAGGTCGAAACGTTAGCCCCGATGCTAACAACGGCACCGGCCCGAACCAGGGCAGTGAAGGGAAGCGGCGCTCCACAGCACACAGCACCGCACCTACGGGCGCTAACGGCGTGTAGCGCCCCTCGTACGCCTCCCACCACCGCATCATTAACACCCGACGCGTGTGTGGAGCACGTCTCTCCAGCCAATTCGCCGGCTCTCCATTTAGCCCCTTTGAACCAAAACAAACAGTAACGTGGGGGCAGCAACGTTATTGTAGCTCAACCCCCCCCCCCGCCCGAATCCCATGCTGAAAGGAGTGAAGAGACAGACTCACAGTGCATCCTTGAAGCAGGGCTTTTTACTGGGGTATTCCTGAAACCTCTCGCTCTCTCGCTTGCTCCTCTGGATTCTCCTGCGGTTTTTGTCCGTTCTCAAATCGCTGCTCTGCTCGTTGTGCGCTGCTGTTCGGACGCTGATCCGGCCGGCTTTCCCCTGCTCTCTTCACAGTGTATGCAGCATCATTCATTTTCAAAGCCCAGACTCTCCCCCTCCCGTGTGGCCCTGCCCCCATTCCCCCTCCCCCCCACCCCCTCCCCAACTTCTCCATTCCTTCCAACACCCCCCCCCCCCCCCCCCCCCTCCTCCCTTCCAGGATGCTGCACGCCCAAGGGCTGCCCTCATTGGTCGCGGCTCCTCACACCACAAAGCTCGTCCCCCCATATATGGTCGCGGCCCTGAGCCAATGGAAAAGGAGCAGAGGGGCGGGAGCTCCATTTTGTGGAATGGTGCTTCACTCCGTTTGCCAAGAGGATGCTCCAGCCTCTCACACACACACACACACTCGCCCCCACGTCAGCACAACAGCCGATGCGGATATCCAGGGGTTACTACAGGACAAAGCCACTGGTTGGCTTTCTACCCCAGGCCAGTGACTGGTACAAACAGGAGATGCGTTTGCGGGTTTTATGATCACAGAAAAATCATAAAACAGCAGCAGGAGCAAGGGCAAATAACAGTCCAGTTCCTGTTGACCAATATAGACAGGCGCTCTTCACTGGACATTTTAGGCACGTTATTTTTTTATTTTTATAATGTGCGTCATTATTTCTTAGCCTATTACTAATATTAAGAACTGTTCCCATGCTCAATGTGCAGTGTAGCAGAAGGAAAACATTTCTTCCAAATGTAGGCCCACTGGATGATAAAATACAAACAGTTATGTTCAACAAAAGTCCTTTTTGTAGATATTCAGGTAATTCAGACTAAAAACAAGCTGGAGGAGGATGCTTCAGAAATGGGTCAGGTTACAGTTACACTCAGGCACCCCATACCGGTGAAGGAAGGTGTCATTTAAAAAAAGACTACTGCGTCTAAAACTGGCGTTCTGTGGGTAAACAATAGCTACACGTTTAAAAGGTTTCCATTTAAACGGTTCAAATTATTTGAGTGGTTGTGGAGAGCCCAGTGTCATGCTTACGACAGAAATCGTTTCTGTTTCTCAATCATTGCTATTATTGGTTCTCCTCTGACCCACGATTTGAGGACGATTCATTTGCAAAATTGGGGGAGCATTTTCCTTTGATAGGTACATTAACGGTAAAGGGACGTTGGAAAAGACTGATGAAGAAACCGTTTCACACCAGCAGCTGGAAGATAAGTAAATTCGACATCGCTTTCTGTCTTATCATCATCGGTAAAGAAGTAGGCAAGATTTTCTGCTGGTGTAGTCTGTTCATCGGTAACTTCCGTTTACCGTTTACAAACAATATCTGTGACCGTTCATATGGAAATTACAGCGCCACCTGCTCTACAAACCGGAAACTATAAATCCCCCCTCCTGCCCCGCCCTCTATACAAATATGTCTTTCGACCGACCGCTGGAAAGTCTGACGAAAACCCCGGCAAACAGTACCCGGAAATTCCCATAAATCTGATTACCCAGCTGAGCTGAACAGTACACAATACTAAATAAAAAACACCGGACTCTACTGGCAGCAAGGTAACGTGAGGTGCAAACTATCATCACGCATCCATTTCTACTTAAAAATAAGCAAAGTCAATTTCAACTGCTGAAGGGATTTTAACGTCAGAATGCGTCACAATTATAATAACAACGTCCTCCACAAAAAAGACACAGGTAATCCGGAAATCAGCTCGGTTCTATAACACACGAGACTCAAATCAACAAGACTCACTAACATACATGAACAGGGACGCCCGCCTATAATCACCAGGCTGGCAGTTAATGATTATATTCCAGCGAACATAAGCTAGGCAGCTGCAAAAGTTCGTTACAGCCTAACAGGTGGGTTGAGAAGTATTGGCCCATTCAAATACTCAGCCACACTGCAGACTACAGCAAATGGCCATTTCTGACCATGTGCTACTTTTCGTAAAGGGGTAGTGAGAGACTATCTAAAGCCTTTTTGATTCATTTCTCAGTCTGTTATCATCTGCTACACAGGGCTCTCTACTTCAAAATCGTAGAAAAACCTGTTTTCAACGTTTTATATGAATATGGAAGTCATGACATTCCATACCCGACCTATTCGCCTATAAGAATTTAACATGCATGCGCGTAATCTTATAAATGAGACAATGACATGTTCCATTACATATACTATTTATTTGGGCAATAGCGTATTCCACACATTTCTACTGGAGGATGGATAGCTAAATCAAAATGAGTTACATTTACATGGACAATTTATACCAAAGCGTCGGTTGTCTTCAGCATCCCCACGAAACGGCTTTCTGGTCAGAACCAAAAAGCACTCAGAGCAGGTGAGATTATGTTTTTAGGACGCAGAATAGTTTAATGTAACATGCAATTTAGGTAGGAGGAGGAGGATTGAGTCTCTTCTACATCAGGTACAGGCTATGCAGGTGATTTCGGGTGATTTGCACAGTGCATTTTAGTGTAAAACGCAGAAACCCGAATTCATTATGCGCGTTAAAGTCATGTCCTAAAGTCACAGAAAAGAACACTTAAGCTAGAAACGCTGTTCATTTTACCCGTAACCATGCTGTAACCTACATCGGATGAAACGCTACGCAGAACCGCAAGACACGCAGATGTGACAGTCAGTGGAGGCGACGCTCGATGTTTCCCCGACACCATAGCAAGATCTCTTCAGCCAATTGCCCCACGAAACGCAAAAACAACGTCGACCGTCCCATCGCCTGACCGCTGAGCCCATCTCCCCATCCCGATCGATGCGAGGCTGGTGTGGCTCCACTGCTGCCCGGGGTTACTGTCGGTCATTGGCAGTGGCATCACCGCTCACGTGCCAGAGTCTCCTCTCATAGCTAGAGAAAGCAAATGTGCATCATTATGACTTAGGTTACATCAGTGTCTTATGGACACAACGTCCAGTTGTGAAATGTGAGCGCGGAAATGCACCTCAATCGTGCAAATCACCTCGAATTATCAACCACAATTAAACTGCTCACTCGATATTAATACTTCAAATGTAGAAAGGCTTCACGAAATTAGTCGCTTAGCCTATATGAACACAAATGAAGGCTATATGGCTAGATATCCATTCCGTATGTTCAAAGGCACGGAATACTATTCAATGTTAACATATTTTGTTTAATTAACTTGCGATTCTTTAAAAACAGTGGACATACCATTTCAAAGCAATTGCCAGTGTTGGTGAGGATTTTAAATAACCACGTGAACATAAATGATAAGTATAGACATTCCGGGAGGCTCTTGTAAGACCTGTCTTTTAACTCCGAGCAGTGGTTCACACATACTGTATTTCATCAGTGCATCATCTGGGACACGCAAGGTCGGTGGTTCTAATCGCAGTGTAGCCACAATAAGATCCACACAGCCGTTGGGCCCTTGAGCAAGGCCCTTAACCCTGCATTGCTCCAGGGGAGGATTGTCTCCTGCTTAGTCTAATCAACTGTACGTCGCTCTGGATAAGAGCGTCTGCTAAATGCCAATAATGTAATGTAATGTAATGCATCATTTGCTCTTACGCAGAGCGATTTACACTGAGAACCACCCGAGTACCAAAGCCATACGACAACGAATGTATGCGCAATGTCACTGCTGTGTAGGTGCGCATAGATTTGCGTGCGATTTGTTCAAACTAAAGCAAGAACATACGATTGGAGAGCCTTACAACAGCCTACACACACGTAATCATAGGTATGATGGGTATTCTCGGAATCTACCATTGTATTCTCACGGTTTGGTTAAGCGGTCTAAAGATGAAAACATTTTCTTGGTCCTGAAAATGAATTTAGCAGATTAAAAATGTTTCCATCTGCTGCTTGAGCGCACTTCTTAATTTATGAATGCGTTAATACGGCTATGAGACTTTCGTGTCACACAACCCGTGTCGGCTGACACCACCGGCAGATAATTACACACGTTCAGGTTTCAGGTCAACTGCATTGCATATGGTCTAAAATTACTTCGTAGCTCAGTGCTAAGCAATATTAAAATACACATACAATTAACTAAATGGGCTAACTGCCAAAAAAACTATTGCACACAGGAATTTATCGCATGACCATTTACTTTTTTCATCTTTTAATCTAAAGTTAGATGGGTAACGTTAGCCTATTTCATGAAAGGACAAACCGCAAGAAAAAGCGGGAATTCAGAAACTCCTCATCTGATTTATACCAGAATTACTTAAAGTAAAAAGTATTATGTTACACAAATTAGCTCACTATATTGAACGGCTATTTTGTGGTTTATTTTACAAATGCTTAAATTAGGGAAATCGATAACGTTAGCAGGTAACGATAAACAATACAATTCGATTAATCTGAAAAGCAGTAGTGCTGGTCATGCATCTGACATTTGGCTCGACACGTGCCTTAAGTTATCACACTGCCAACTGCTGCGTCGTTTATTTGGTACTGAATATGTAATAATTTGACTTTAGCGATTTAACAATTTTTTTTTAAAACAAGTTTGCCGATTTTAACTGATCGTTAGCTGGCCAATGTTAGCCAACCATCATCACTCAAGTCATGTTGCCACCCGTTGAAGTGATATTCTTGTCTATCGACTTTACTGTGACACCTACATTCTAACTTAGTTAGCATTAAGAATCATTATTAATCTTAGTCATGAATCTAAATGAAATATAAAAATATTTAAATTAAATATTGAATGAAGCAAGTAGAAACCTGTTGTCAAGGCAGTTGCAAACTAACATTAAAACATGCAGAAACTGAGTTTACATTGTCAGCTTGCAAGTTAGTAATGACCTTAACTTAACTACCTAACAATAACTCAAAACAATATAACTTAGCTATGTTTTAAATAATAAAAGCATACACTGGCCTTACCTGATATTTGAAAATATTTTTAGCTAGCTAGTTTCCTGGAGATGATGATCACACGTCAGTCTTGCCTGCCGTCTAGCTGGCTCAAACGTTAATGAACTATCTTCCCACCTTCTTTGACTCAGCCTTCTATATTGCTAACTTAGCTTAGTTAGCTAGCAACTGTTGAGGTCAAAGTGGTCAGAAGTTCACGTGTTGGTAGTTGGTTGTAAACGTTTCCTATGTTGTGGAGTGTGCCTTGTTAAGTACACGCCAGAGGGGAATGAACCAAAAATACCGACTGCATGACAGTTCAGAAAGTCAATACACTAGTTCATTTTAATAGCGCGGCGTGAAAGGTGAATACATGTATACACTATGTGTCCTTGCAACCGGTAACTACAGCCAATGAACGAGTCCTTTACGAACACCCCACTCTTATGGGCGGTCTCTAAGGCACGGATATCTCGGTCATTGACCCCAAAGAGCGGACTGTGGCTGTCATTGAGTTCATGGTTCATACCAGGAGGAGGCGTGTGTGTAGGATATATTACGAGAGAGAAACATGTTTAGTATTACACTGTATTTTCAGTTTAGAAACGCAATTTAAAAGCATCTTTATATCAGCGTTACGTCTCGCTGAACGTTGTGTAGCTGGTCTCTTAGATGTAGTCAAAATGAGAAAAAACACAACATTCTCCTTTCGGATCCATTACAAAAAGCCCACGTTATGCAGCTCCTCGTTTGAAAGACTGCCAAAGCTGGAAAGCTAGACAAGTTTTACTACATAGTTTACCACAGCAAATTACTATAATTTCACATGGATCAGAATGCACGTCAGTGCAAACATTACCATACATACAAAGATCTATCTACAGATGGCAACATAATTAATTGGACAGTGACACATTTTTTGTTATTTTGGTTCCGTGTACTCTAGCAATTAGATTTTTATTTTTCCCTTTTTTTCCTCCCAATTTGGTAGCCAAGTGTACCCCGTCTGATTCAATTAGCGCTAGTATTAGATACACCGCCTAACCCCTCCCTCTGGAGCAGGGAGCCAATTATGCTGCTCCACGTGAGCCGGCCAAACTTGGCTTTTGGCAGGACCGGGAATGGAACCCCGGTCCCCGGTGTGCAGTAAACTGCAGTCGCAAGTCTACTGCATGTTAGCCTGTTGCACCACCGCGGCCCCCTAGCACTTTGATTTTAAAAGATACAAGTATTTTCTAAATTGGGTTCACAGATGAGTTTCGTTAGGCAGATGTATTCATTTATGTCGTTGGAGAATGCTAAAGAGAACTGTTGATGTCTTGGCTTGATTCTAGACTTTGCAATTGCCTTTGTTGATTGCTGTTGGGGTGTGACAACATGAGGAAGACAGTAGTGTTGATGCAAATTAAGCTGGCCGTCACAAGGCTCAGAAATGAAAATCAATCAGGAATCAATCAGCAAAAATCCTGGGCATGCCCAAGTCTACAGTTTTGTTCATTATTCATAACAAGAAAAAAAAAAAACCGACTATGGTGAAGAAAATACCCCAGACGGTCAAAAAGTGAAAATTCCTTCACTGGCTAAGTCAATCACCAGATCTGAATCTGATTGAACAAGCAGGAACTGAAGATTACATTACATTGCATTAATGGCATTTAGCAGACGCTCTTATCCAGAGCGAAGGAAGTACAATTTCAACTGCTACCTGTACAACAAAGATAAGGACCAGGGCCTTTTTTTTTTTTTTTTAACGAACAAATAAACAAACAACAAAGCAAAAGTGACCAAACTTAACTATCCAAATACTGCTTACCTAGCCAACTAAAAATACCGATACACAAAGTAAATCACAAAGACAACAATTAAGGTTCACAGGGACGGGGAGAGGTGCTACTTGAATAGGTGCGTCTTCAGTTTGCGCTTGAAGGTGGGGAGAGATTCTACAGTTCTGACCTCAACGGGGAGTTCGTTCCACCACAGTGGAGCCAGAACAGACAGTAGTCGTGAGCTTGAGGTGGAGGTTCGGAGAGGGGGAGGTGTCAAGCGGCATGTGGAGGCTGAACGAAGAGGTCTGGCGGGGGTGTAGGGTCTGATGATTTTTTGTAGGTAAGCTGGGGAAGACCCCTTAACTGCTTGGAAGGCTAGCACCAATGTTTTGAATTTGATGCAAGCCATGACAGGCAGCCAGTGGAGGGAAGTAAGCAGGGGGGTGACGTGTGAGTATTTGGGAAGGTTGAAGACCAGACGAGCTGCTGCATTCTGGAGGGCTCTGATGGCGGACACTGGGAGGCCAGCCAAGAGGGAATTGCAGTAGTCCAGGCGGGACAGAACCATCGCTTGGACCAGGAGCTGGGTCGAGTAGGGGGTGAGAAAGGGGCGGATTCTCTGTATGTTGTATAGGAAGAAGCTGCATGACCGGGTCACCGCCGCAATGTTCTCGGAAAGGGACATTCTGCTGTCCATCACCACGCCGAGGTTCCTTGCACTGGGTGATGGCGTGAGTGTGGTATCCCCGAGAGAAATGGAGAGATCCAGATTGGGAGAGGTATTAGCAGGGATGAATATCATTTCAGTCTTTCCTGGGTTGAGCTTTAGATGGTGGTTGTCCATCCAGCTCTGGATGTCACTCAGGCAAGCAGAGATACGGGCTGAAACTTGTGTATCAGAAGGTGGGAACGAGATGAAGAGTTGGGTATCGTCCGCATAGCAGTGGTAGGATAAGATGGCTGCAGCACAGGCCTGGCAGAGCATCAACAGGGAAGATACCCGCCTTCTGGTGACGTCTATGCATCGACTTCAAGCAGTCATTGCATGCAAAGGATATGCAACCAGGATATGCAAGTAAATGATTACTTTCTCCTACTTTATGTTAAACTGGTGGGGAGACTATGTACAAAAGGTTCTATAACACCCTCAATTTAAAGCTGCACTTCATTTTACCATTTCAAACTCAAAGTGCAGTAACAAAAAATGTGTCACTGTCCAATGAATTATGGTGCTCACTGAACGTTAATGTAGCAAAGTGAAAATAATTGAGTGAATTTACAGACTGAATTTGTACGATAGCAGAACATAGAAGTATCTTAATTGTATCACAGAGATATACTGCCATCTATTGGTGAAGATCGTATTTTACAACTCCAGGGTTGAAAGGGGAGATTATCTGCCCAAACAAATGTCTCTTCTCCAAATCCATCCATCCATTATCTTAACCCGCTTATCCTGAACAGGGTCGCAGGGGGGCTGGAGCCTATCCCAGCATACATTGGGCGAAAGGCAGGAATACACCCTGGACAGGTCGCCAGTCCATCGCAGGGCACACACACCACTCACTCACACACTCATACCTATGGGCAATTTAGACTCTCTTCTCCAAATGGCCAACCCAATTTATCAGGAAGGCAGATCCACTGGCTGTTATCCACAAATCCGAAAATTTTTCAGGCTATTTTTTCTATTTTGCTAATATTCCCCTTCATTTTGCAGGTCTCATTGGCAAAGAAACAATTATAAAATAATCTGCCAGATGTCTGGATTGTAAAACTGCAAATTGCAAGTGTTATAATAATAATAGTGTCATTATTGTGTCAGCTTCAATGTCATGCTCCATTTTTTGGCAATATGTTTAGATTTTATTTTTCACTGCATCCAGTCAGTATTATTTGCTTGGCTTTGATGTTAAATTTTTGCAATTTGTCTGACCAGAGGGTGATAAGTGTTTAGTTACCTTTAAATCAGCATTGAAAAAATGAGTAATACAGGATATCAGCAATGTACTGTATATAATAACCAACCACACTTGTTATTGATACAATAACAGCCTATTCCATAGGCACTTGATGTATATTTAATACTGTCCAGAATTTTGTCCAGAAAAAAATGAAATTGAAATGAGTTTTCTACTGAACTAAAATTGAACTGAAACAGTTGCTGTGTTGTCTCAGGTACATTCCCAGATCAACGCTTCCACAGAAAACAAATGGATGAAAAGGAATTGCAAATAATTTTGACTGTCTACTCATAAGGTTAGAGTATCTTTCACTCACAAACTAATAAAGGAAGGGCTGCATTATTTGTACACAGTACACAGCACCACCTACTGGGTGCTTAGTGCACTGCATGCTCCTGTGCCAAAGCCTGGTTTCATTTGTACAGAACCAGGTACGGGCTATTGCCATCTCTTATGGTGACTCCTGTAGGTTTTTAAATTGCTTTTCAACCAACATTCAGAAAGCCAGGCGAGTTGAATTCCCATACAAATAGTTATTTAAATAAATGACTTAAACCATGCAAGGAAATATATAAATCTGTACCCTTCCAAGGACTTTCATCAAATACCTCTCAGATCCACGTGTTAAAACGGGCAACAATATCCATCTTTTAGTCCTGGAGACAGACTGAGGTTTTATTTTCTAAGTAGTTCAATCTTGTTTGACTTCCAAGATTTTGGCTGTTGAACATGGAGGAAACTGAATGATTTGTTGCATTTTGCAACAATTTTGTGTATATTGAGGGGGTGGGAGCATTGGGCTGTTAATGAGATTACATATTGCAAGGAGTTAGTATGTAATTAGCCACAGTATAATTAATAGTATGTAGGCTACCTGGCCACAGCATAATTACAGCAGCACCCTACTTAAAATACATGCACTGATTTGCAATTGCATGTTTGGTTCTGTGCCAGTTTTAATATACTTAAGTTTCCGTTTTGGTCCTCTTGAATATGCGCCTCATCTCCAAGGGCTCAAGAAAAATATATTGGAAACGAGCAGATGACTGACACCTGGAACACAGGTGGTTCAGGCTCCCATCCAATCAGTGGCTTTGAATAATGAAGCCTCAGTGGACTGCCATTCTGTGCTTAGCAGGAGACAGCTGTAAAAATAGATTGGTACATGGCACAACGACTTCGGAAGAAGCGCTAACCCCGTGGGCTTAATTCCTACCACTGCTGACCAAAACTGCATACTAGCGCTACTAAACGTACTAAATTAAAATACTACACAAATCAGGCAAGTCAGGCGTTTTCATTGAAACGTAGTAGGTGTAGTATGCGATTTCAGACGCAGCCCAAATTTGACCGAGAGCCAGGGGTCCATACTCCTTTTGGGTTTAATTTTAACTGGGGGAGGAAACGGGTTCCTAATGAGTCATGTGCCAAGAGATAATCTTTTGAATTAAGGTGCAGTCGGTATTCTATCCCATAGTCCGATATTACTCTGAATGTAACGTTATTCATTTTATTAATTGAAACTAAACACGTGTATGGTGAAACGCAGTGGAATGTGTTTCCACCAACTTTAGTTTAAGAGACTGATTACGCTATAAGGAATTCTTAGAAATGTCTTTGGTAATCGAAGACGTCATACCCTAACGTTATATCATAAGATAGAACAATATTTTAGTATAGTAGGCCAATCCCAATCAAATACATAAAAGCTGCGAGGAAACAGTCATTGCCATAAAACATAATCAAGTAATTCGTAGCCAAATATAGGTTTAGGTGAAATGATGGGTTATGAAATGGACTGCAGAAATACGTTGCAAATGTGGCAATAACCACATTGTATCAATAGTCTGTGGGAAGTAGCCTACTCTGTGAAGCAAGTGCACCCAGCAAAGTTGGCTAGCTAAATCTTTCAACTGTTCAAGCATAACATATGAATGAATAAATCTAATCAACCAGGAATTCACTGTCAATGCAGGCACGTTATTAGCTAAATTTCTACTACTACTAATACTTCGGTTATATAGCAAGCTAACGTTTGTTATTGTGACAATATCCGTGTCAGTGTTCACGTTTTCCGCAGGTCGATTATGGCCCCAGCGCTGCTTCAGGATCATCTAGCTAACAAAACTGTGTAGCTAGCTAAAAGCCTACCGAACGGTCAGACGCTCCATCATTGACACCTTCCCGCCACGGGCGCACAGCAGCAGGAGTGATCGCGCCACTTCTCGTCTTCGGCGGGAGTTGGGGTTGGAGATGTATATGAAGGAGCGGGGCGGGGCCTGGCGTTGGCCTTCCTCCCCCATGTATTTTTTTTCCGAAGATGACGTATGCAGAAGAGGGTAGCAACAGTTGCCTCGAGACCCCCGCGCGCCATAGTGACTGTAGTCGTGGAGACAGTTACTTACCAACGGGAGCAACACGCAGCAACAGCAGCAGCAACGGGAAGCGAGTGAGAGGGAAGAGAGAGAGAACAGCCAGGGCAGAACTTAACACAAGGCTAAGGTGACTATATCTTTACCGAGTAGGTAGTTGCAATTAATTACTTTTAACTTAGGATAACATGAAAGTGATTGTGTGTTCTTTCTTTCACAACCCCCTTTCACAGTTTGCTGGCTATACTCATCCCGAACATGTAGCTGGCTAGTTAGCTACATCTCGTACTAGCTATCGCTAGCTCACTATTTAGCGAGCTTGCAAGTGGCTTGTGACGAGAAAAAATGTTTTGGCGAATAATAGTTGTTAGGAGTTGTTAGGAGTCTGACAAGATAGTTTTGAATCGTGTGCGTGGTTTCAAATAGCTAGCTAACAATAGCTAGATAACATGACACGATTATCGCTTGATATTAACTAACCATTAGCTTGTAAACTAGCTAGCGAACATCACGAGCATATTCTAGAGTTTCTGGCTAGCAGGCTAGCTAGTAAGTTAGCTGACTTTTCGTGAAAAGGCAAGTTAGGGGTTAGTGATAGTTCGCCCTTGTTCAGAATGGGGACTTTCTGTCATTTGCCAATCAAAGTAATACAGTAGCAAGCTAACTTGCGAAGTCTTTGATTTACGAAATATTATATTAACTATTTAACTGAGTGCGAATTACGCAGGGGGGGGTTGCCCCCCTCCCCAATTGAACCCCCTGAATGAAGTAAAAACAAAAGGTTAGGGGGTTGTAGCCAAACAAGAAAAAGTTACTTGGTACCTCGTTGACTTGGTTTCGCAAGCGAACAATGCGTTTCGATGTACGTGTGCCTCCAGCGGCACACGGAATATTCATGAGATTAACTTCAATTTTCTTAACTTCCACTTTCTTTGACGTGCATCGGTTATGTAAAACGCTCACGTCTTACGTTTTGTCGGCTAGCGTTAATGTACATCAGTGTGTGACGAACAGTACTCTCTGTCTCAAATGTCTGCACTCATGTGTGGACACCAGATAACTTCAGCTTTTAAAAGGAAAATAAATTCTTATTTGTTTTTTTAAATCGATGTATGATTTAATGTCATATGTGAACACTGATCTCATTCATATTAGTTGCAACGTATACAAACTCTTCCTTGCTGTAAGTGTACAAATATGTATATATTTCTGACCATTTTATGTTCTGAATATACCTGTCCACACGGTTTCTTGTCACCTAAACGTAATGATCAGAAATGAGTTGTTGACATCCACATTTCCTTCTGGCTGGTGCGATTCTGTATTCACTCCGCCAGCTAATTTAGATGTCATCCAACAGGTAGCTATGCCCAATTGCAAAAACTTGTTGCTGAAGATACAAATGACCTGTCATCCAATTTATTTCTAAGACGTAGTAGATTCGGGTGTTCATTATGCCTTCCTCCCGAGACTAATCGCTCTGATTTGCATGAAATGTATATGTGTATTAATCTGGTATGCCCTAAAGCTTATAGCTTTGCATTTTTTATTTTTATAATTTTTTCTTGGATTTCATTCACACAGAGGGATCGTTTAACCTCGTGAATACGGTTTAAGGAATCGGTGTGCGAAGAAATAATATGTATCGGTGTACCAGACTTTGTCCATTCGCTATTTAGGATCGCAAAGAACAAGCCCACCCAAAAAGCGTGGTTTTTCGCTCCGCTTTTGTTGTCGTGTAGCCTGGGCCTTGTCTTTACCTCTGTGGCTTGAGCCCTATTCCTCACGGTAATAAGAGGGGTAAGTAATTGCCCTTGCGGGTAGCGCGGTCGAAGGGGAGGCCATTCGACGCGTCGCGGCTCGGATGAACACCGCGACCCCTGTCGGTGCAGCGTGTCGCGCGGTCCGCTAGCGCCGGGGTGATGAGTCAGTCTACTGGGGGGGGTGAGTGGAGAATCTGATGACAGAATCCCCCCCCCCCCCCAAAGTCCGACAGTAGAATAACCTGCCAGAGTGGCAGAGACTCCCCTTTTGTGTCTCCCCTCTCACCCGCTCAGCCATTTTGTGTTTGATGGTCACTTTTTTTAACCCCCCCCCCCCCCCCCTTGTGTAAGCACAGCCCCCCTTCATTATTTCCCCATGTGCAGCTAGCTAGTGCAATGAAAAGTGCATTGAACTAAGTGTGTTTTTTTTCCAGCTAATTAAGAAAAAAAATCTCCACATGGGCCTTTTTAAATTGGAACTCATCAGATGCAGTGGCTGTGTAAGGTGTGATTCTTGCTGTGCCGTGTGGGGATTTTGTGCAAACTAAAGGTAGATGATCACTGTCTTTTACCAGTATCTGAGGTATACACTCAGTGACCACTTTATTAGGTATTTATGAGACTTATTTTTTATACTTAAGTCTTATGCTGCTGTGGCATATCCACTTAGACATTTGTTGTGTGTGCAGAGATGCTCTTCTGCATAACACTGTTGTAATGTGTGGTTATTTGCATTGCTGTCACCTTCCTGTCAGCTTTGACCAGACTGGCCGTTCTCCTCTGACGTCTCTCATTAACAAGGCGTTTCTGCCCGCAGAACTGCTGCTCACTGGATGTTTTTTTGTTTTCCGCACCATTCTCTGTAAACTCTAGAGACTGTTGTGCATGAAAACCCCAGGCTATCAGCCGTTTCTGAGACATTGAAACCATCCTGTCTGCCACCAACAATCATTCCACGGTCAAAGTCACTTAGATACAATTTTTTTCCCCATTCTGATGGTTGATGTGAACATTAACTGAAGCTCCTGACCCCTATCTGCATGATTGTATGCATTGCACTGCTGCCACACAATTGGCTGATTCGCTAATGGCATGAATAAGTAGGTTGTACAGTTGTTCCTAATAAAGTGCTCAGTGAGTGCAGGTTTGCCTTACCGATTAGCTAAACGTAGACCACCAACTGCTACGAGCGTATGAGTGACTAATAGACCATTGATTTCTGAGTGATATAGTGGAGGTAGGACTGTGAGGGTTTGAACTCTGGTCACCAGGTTGCCCGGCGCGTGTCAGGCACAGCTCACCGCCGTTGACCGGTCGCACCTGTTCAGCCAAGCTGTCGCAGCCAGGGGCTCATTAGCCAGCCTCATTCACCACAGCCGAGCATCGTCCAGGTGTCAGCACTAATTCCGCTTGCTATGCTATTGATTTCTCTTTAGAGCTGAGTGCCCATACCAGGGAGAGCCATGGTGATAATGAGGATAATAGGTGCAGCTAGCTAGTCGGGGGTGATTTTGGTTCTCTTTTGCCACCCCCCCCTTGCATCTCCTGGGAGATCTTGGATTCTTAACCCTGTATGGAATGTTTTTTTTTTTTCGGTTTTGGTTTTCAGTGTTCTAGAACTCCACGGCATTTATTTACCAGTAGTGATTGTGACATCAGCATTAGAATGTTCCCTTAAGAATCTCATATTTGTGACATTCGAGTGCTCCGTTAAGAACATTCTAATCTCACATTTGTTTTTTGTTTTTTTAAGATATTTTTTAGGCCTTTTTCAGCTTTATTGGACACAATGAGCATGCGGTCAGTGCTCTGCAGGCTGCGCCACCGAGACACCCCTAATCTCACATTTGTGATCTCACACCTTAAAGGTTAATGAATCGAGGTGTGTTAACGCAACTCCCCGCTGAATCTGTTGACGTGTGCATGGCAGGTTGTCTTCATTGCACGTTTGGGGTTTTGTTGGTTCGCTTGTTTGCTTGCCTGTTCTTTTTGTGTGATTTCTGCCCGCGCGTCTTGCCATGTTGCACTTGATGTAATGAATGCACATCTGAAGTGCTCTGTGAAACTTGGCTCTCTGGAGTGTCAACTGTTGTTCAAAAGTCTGCATGGCGTGAAAATCCCTCCGCTGTTTAACGGAGGTGCTCCAGGTAATGAGTTCTCCTGGACGCCTGTCTGCTTCCTTTTCATCCTTTCAGCCAATAGCCAAGTAGTTTGCATAACAGTAGGAGCCTATTGCGCTACACTGTGCTGTAAATGTGGCAAATGGAAATGCTGTGTGTGCTATAGTGTAGAGAAATTCTAATAAATAAGAATTGGACTGAACACTAGTGTTTCATGAAGAGTAATTTTTGCAAAAACAATTTGCAGGATGCCACAGTGTACAGGTAGATCTAGTGGAGTGGGATGCTGTGTGTTTGTTAACTCTGGAAAGGTTCTCACACACACACACACACACAATGCGCTTTCCGTGCCTGGTAAACATTGGGAAACCTGATTGTGTCATTAATGTAGCACATGGACCTGTTTCTGCAGCGCCTCCAGCCTAACCACAGTACATCAGCTCTATCTAAACCACAGGCCTTTAATGGCAGTGCACGCATGCACACACACACAGGCATACACGCACACAGGCATACACACATAGGCATACACACACACAGGCATACACACATGCTTGTGCACACACACACACAGGCATACACACACGTTTAGGCACTCACACACACTGACACACTCACGCTCACACACACGCTCACACACACGGCCTCCGCACGGTCTCCAGCTCTCTGATAATTGCGTTGTTGTGGCATCACCATAGCGATGGCGTGCGCGCGCTCCAGGCTTTGCGCCGCGTCTCCGCGGCGCACTAGCGCGTGGCGTCGCGCAGGGGTCCGTGCGGCGGAGCGTCATCGCCGTTGACATGGTTACCCTTCACTTTAACTCAGCCCGTGTGTGCTGGACGCGGCACCACTGACTCATCACTTGGCACGGGGTCCAAAGGTCTGCACGTAGCTCGGGGACCACGGCGATTTGAGAAGCAACCGGCTCCACTCAACCCCCGCACTACGACTGACAAACGCCAGTCTCTCACGTTCGAAGTCTGCGGTTTGAGTCCGCGTTGTATTCCGACTGTGGGGAGAGGGGGGGAAAAAAATAAAACTATTTTTCCGAATTCTTCCCGCACTTGTTATGACAAGGCCCTGCAGTGAATTCCTGACGTTGCGTTTTTAATTCGGTCACACACCCAGCTCGGAGAAAATAAAGGATCGGCAGCGAAACCCCGGCACTGAAATGCGAGCGTGGGGCTGGTGTGTTGGCATGGCAACCCCGTACACAAATACACCCATACTAATGCAGGAATCTGGGGAGGGGTATTGATGTGGTGTTCTGTGAAAAGTTAGTGTTTTTAATCGGGTTATTTTCAGCACGCTGTGCGCGGAGGCTGGGCATTCTCTGAGCCTGCTCGGGCAGGTCAGGAGAACTGCTCCTACTAGAGAGAGGGAGAGGGAGAGTGAGAGAGAGAGTGTGTGTGTGAGAGAGAGAGAGAGAGAGAGAGAGTGTGTGTGTGTGTGTGTGTGTGTGTGTGTGAGAGAGAGAGAGAGAGAGAGAGACTCGTAAGGGCAGGTTTAATCGAGGCTGTTCTCCAGCACACATGCCGCTCTCTCTCAGATCAGTGGCGGCCCGCTGACCTCCGCACTCGGAGCGCTGAAATTCCACACCCGGGAGGATCCCGGCGTTCCTGTCCCGGCACACGGGGCGGAGTGTGGCAGAACCAGCCCTGCCGGTGTCTCCGGGGCAGGGCCCGATCGCACGGGGGGGAACCTTCCGGAAGCAGAGCAGAGTTCTGCAGTTACACACAGGTTCGTCGTCTGTAGCCCGGAGACCAGGCACGGTCATCGTCTGTAGGGTGAAAATATAACCCCTCAGGCTTCTTGCGTCTGCTAGCAACATCCGCTAAAAATGACTTCATTCATAATGCGCCCTATTTACCAGTGGTAACCAGCCCTGTTCCTGGAGATCTACCGTCCTGTAGGTTTTCTCTCCAACCCTCCAGCCCTATCGAAGCACACCTCATTCAACAGCTGCAGATGTTGTTGAGCTGCCAATTAGTAGAGTCAGTTGTGCCACATTAGGGTTGAAATGAAAACGTACAGGACGGTAGATGTCCAGGAACAGGGTTGGTTGCCACTGCTATAGGCAGTGTCTGTCGACCAAAATGCAGGAACCTCGTTTACAAAGCCAATTAAACATAAGATTACATTTTATTTAGCAGACGATTTTATCCAAAGCGACGTACAAAACCGTGCATATCAAGGTCATAGAACAAACAACCAAACTCATCAGATAAGGTACAGTTCATATAGGATTGGTGCCAAGGGCATGAACATATGTCCAGTACACAAGGTAGGTTGGCCGAGAATAAAGAAGTAAGAATTCAATGGTGATATAATCTAGCCCAGTGGTGTCCAATCATGTGCCAGAGTATGCAGGATTTCATACCAGCCAATCACTACACCTGCTGATTTTCACTAATTAACACCTTCAACCAGAAAGAGAGGGAATGCTCTCTCCTGATGGTTGCCATGGTGAGCTGTGTTTCACCCCTCCTCCTCCCCCTCCCCTGGGTCAGACCTCAGCCCCTTGGGGTCCCAGACACCCCCCCCCCCCCTCGTTAACACTTACACTGGCCCCACCTTCACCAGTGTCACCAGCAAACTGGGCAGAGCTTTGACTGGGCCTGCCTGGTACAGAAGTCAGTCAAACCGCTCTCGTCCAATGGAGAGGCTTCAGCGACAGCTCCTACTGTAGCGCCTAATCCTTGTTCCTGGAGATCTACCATCCTTTAGGTTTTCTTTTCAGCCCTAATTTGGCACACTTCTGCTAATTGGCAGCTCAAGGACATGTTGAATGAGGTGTGCTTTGTTTGGGTTGGAGTCAAATCCTACAGGATAGTATATCTCCAGGAACAGGGTTGGGCAGCCCTGCTATAGCTGTTGAATGTGGTGAGCTTTGTTAAGGTTGGAGTGAAAACCTACAGGATGGTAGATCTCCAAGAAAACATTTGGGCAGCCCTGTCCTGTTGTATAGGTCCTGCGGTTTTCAGTCTGGGTTGTATATGACTGGCTGTCCGTACGGTAGCAGACAGTCACATTCTTGGGTACATGGTCACAACATTCTTGTCTCTGAATGTTGAGATTACACTACTGAGCAGATTCATTTCAAGTTCAAGATGATTCTTTTTTTTTACAGCATAGACAGAGATCTAGATAGGGCTTCCCTAAAGATCATTGCGTAATACAGTGGTAACCAACCCTGTTCCTGGAGATCTACCGTCCTGTAGGCTTTCACTCCGACCCTAACGAAGAACACCTCATTCAAATCTGCAGATTTTGCTGAGCTCGTTGAGTCAGGTGTGCCAAATTAGGGCTAAAATAAAAACCCATGAGAAGGTAGACCTTCAGGAACAGGGTCAGTTACCACTGGCGTAATGTGTCATAGGCAGTGCGCTTGCCAGCCAATCGGCTCAGAGGACGGATGACCCCATTTGGCCGGCACTGCTTATAGGCCTGTTTCTATTTTTGATCCGTGTTCAGAGACCCTGCGTGTTACTTCGGGTAAATGTACACCAACCGTTCTGAAAAAAGAAAAAAAAAAACCCACCCAGGTGGGTTAGGTGTCATTTCGTTTTATAATGTGGGCACTTTCGTTGCTTGTAAGATGATTATTTAAAGCTCTCTTTGCACTTACCTGTAGACTGAATGAGTTCAGTAGTTGGCATATTTGAATTAGTACAGCTAGACGTTTACCCTGCTGAAAAAAAAAAAACAGCTCACGCTAGGTTTCGAGACAGCCGTTGACCAGTTCAGACCAGCTCCATACTCAGCATGGTTTGACCAGCTCAAGCTATGTTTCGAAAAGGCTGGTGGCTGGTAATTTCACGTTGGCCATACCTGGACTTCGCACCAGGGCTTTGAAGTCGTTTGGGCTTTGCGTGTTGCTGACGGTCGCAGACGGCAGTGCCTCTGTCGTGATTTGAGCTTGCCAGGTGTCCACAATGCGTTTGGGCTCCATTTTGTACACACACTTCACTCGCTCTTCCTCTTCATCTTGGGTTTGTTCATAGACAGCTCCCCCGTGAAATATCAGCTCAAAGCCTTCATGGCTGTTGCAGAACAGAGCTGCCATGGGTTTGTCAGGAGAGACCGCTGAAGAGGGAACGTGCTTGCGGTGCGGGGGTGGTGTTTCAGGTAGTCTGTCAGGAGAATCGGCACTGTGGGGCGGGGGTGGTGTTTCAGGTAGTCTGTCAGGAGAATCAGCGCTGTGGGGTGGGGGTGGTGTTTCAGGTAGTCTGTCAGGAGAATCGGCGCTGTGGGGTGGGGGTGGTGTTTCAGGTAGTCTGTCAGGAGAATCAGCGCTGTGGGGTGGGGGTGGTGTTTCAGGTAGTCTGTCAGGAGAATCAGCGCTGTGGGGTGGGGGTGGTGTTTCAGGTAGTCTGTCAGGAGAATCGGCGCTGTGGGGTGGGGGTGGTGTTTCAGGTAGTCTGTCAGGAGAATCAGCGCTGTGGGGTGGGGGTGGTGTTTCAGGTAGTCTGTCAGGAGAATCGGCGCTGTGGGGTGGGGGTGGTGTTTCAGGTAGTCTGTCAGGAGAATCGGCGCTGTGGGGTGGGGGTGGTGTTTCAGGTAGTCTGTCAGGAGAATCGGCGCTGTGGGGTGGGGGTGGTGTTTCAGGTAGTCTGTCAGGAGAATCGGCGCTGTGGGGTGGGGGTGGTGTTTCAGGTAGTCTGTCAGGAGAATCAGCGCTGTGGGGTGGGGGTGGTGTTTCAGGTAGTCTGTCAGGAGAATCAGCGCTGTGGGGTGGGGGGGGGTCGTTCCCCCCCCTCCCCGTCCCTCATAAGTCCGACGGAGCCGCAGGTTCCTGACGGACGCGCGACTGATTACTTTCGGTACGGAAGCGGGATCCGTCCCAGAGGATGCCCAATAAAGGCAGGAAATCC
Organism: Conger conger; assembly: GCF_963514075.1. Taxonomy (NCBI): domain Eukaryota; kingdom Metazoa; phylum Chordata; class Actinopteri; order Anguilliformes; family Congridae; genus Conger; species Conger conger. Next base: position 13,706,354 of record NC_083763.1, on the reverse strand, counting down.
TGCCTCGCACCGGAGAGCCGTAACTCACCAGAACGGCGTTTCTCCGAGGCCGGGGGGGGGGAGAGAGACGTCTCGGGGACGCGGGCGGTGACAGGCGGGGGGTTTAAATGGATAATGATGGTCCGCGTTACGCGGGAGACGAAGGAGACCGGGCCTCGCCACTCTGAGGTAGGAACGCCACCCCCCGCCTCCCGTCTGCAGACCAACAGGTTCTCCGTCCCTTTCTATCCGGCTGCCGTTTTCTCTGCAAAGTGCCCAGGCTGCTAAGCAGCCTTAAATGCCACACAGTAATGCAGCCGTGTGTGCTAAGTGGACTGGCCCCGGAGAAAGAACCTGGGGGGTGGGTTGGTAGAAGAAGAAGGGCAAAAAAAAAAAAAAAAAAGTGGGGGTAAAATTAAGGGGGTCTTCAGTTGGCAGGTTGCTAAGCAACCATAGTGTAAGGTAACTATGGGGGTGGGCGGGGGGGGGCATTGCTAATAAACGGCGTGGAAATTCTCGTGCAGCAGGTCGAAACTCGCGCAGATATGAAATGTTTTTTCTCTCGCTTGACTCTCTCTCTCTCTCTCTCTCTCTCTCTCCCTCTCTCCCCCTCTCTCTCTCTCTCCCTGCTCTTGTCGCCTGGGGCATTCTTTACATTCCACCTGGTTTGTATCGTAGCTACACAACTGCTAATTAAATTTCCTGCCACAAACAGCAGACAGGGCCCTGACATTTGCATTACAATGGCCGCTTCTTTTTTTCCCTCCTCACCCTCTCCCGGGCCATTCATCCAGGGACAGTAGAACCAGAGCCCTCCCCCCCTCTCTTCTCCCTGCTCCCCCTCTCTTCTCCCCTCTAAAGAGTTGTACTTTCCCTCCCCAGACAGCTTTTCCCTGGCCGTTTACACCCTTTTCATTGCGGTTTGCGATGTTACCTAGCGTAGTTTACTCGTATGTTTATACGTACTGAGTTTGAGTCGCATTTTAACCGTGTACACACAGCTTGGTGACCGGACGCTACGGTGGCAAAAGTTGCAGGAGACACTGGGAATTCATCTGAGGTTTTCTCAGACTCTTGTTCTAGAGCCCTCCAGTGTTCTTCACCACTCGTAAAGTACACATTTAGTGCCGCTTGACTTTTGCCATTCAGACGCTTGAAATTCAGAAGAAACCATCGACCAGTCTGAAGCACGCTGTGAGAAGTTTAGTCCCTTCCATATTGGTTTAACCCAGTCCATTCTCATGTTGGTTTAACCCAGTCCATTCTCATATTGGTTAAATCCAGTCCATTTTCATGTTAGTTTCACCCAGTCCATTTTCATGTTGGTTAAATCTAGTCTGTTGTCTGTCATAGAGGCAAAGGTTGCTTCAACCTAGTTTTCAACATTCAAAGCTTTTCCAGAATCTCATAATTTCTATCTGCCCTTTGCTCATTGAAATATAAAGTAAAAGTTTCTCGAAGAGGAGTCAGAAGCAGGCTTTGTTCCTATCTGTGCTCTGTGTGTCTGGGCCAACACAGCATTACAACTCCCTGCAACCATTCCCTAATGTGAGGACCGTTCAACAGTATGCTACTGCAAATCCATCATAAAATTTTATTTTTTACCCTTTGGTTTTTTGGAATGCTTTTTCAAAGTTCTAAGTCAGTGTTCTAGAACACTGCTATTGCTACAGTTACCAGTTGTGACCTCACACCAGATCACAAATGTGTGATTAGAATGTTCTTAACTGAACATGCTAATGCTGATGTAACAATCACTACTGGTAATTAAAGCAATGTCCTTGGACACCGAATTAGAATTTTGGGGAAAACAAAAACCTACTCTTCTAAGGGTTAAAAGACCTGATACATTACAAATAGTTGCAGCATTTGAATAAGTTTTCTGACAACTAGCCTATTTGTGCTACTTATGGCAGAGAATGCATCACCTGCATTATTTGCAAATGCCCTTCCCTGAGAGGTAGTAAAGCAGCCAATGGCTGTCTCAGGTTTTCTAGATTCACATTAGCACCATGGTGTGTGCGGATTGAGCAGCAGTGGGTAGATGTGAAAGCCTCACACCCATGTCCCTGTCTCTCCCCCCCGATGTATGTTTGATAGAGAAACGCTTTTTTTTTTTGAGTGAAAATGGTATGGCAGTACAATTTAAGAAACACAAGGGTACATTCCAGGCCAATATTCAGGTGAAAAAGGTATTTGCCCATTTTTTCCACCCGAAAAGGTAAATGCGACCTGCGTTTGGTGATCCTTGACCGATGTCTCGATGGCCGGCGTCTCCCACTGGAGCTCTACTTTAATGAGAGCGCCAGAGTTCCCGACCTTTGACCTCCTCTGTCCATCTCGGAGTAGATCTTTAAAGTCTGTCCGTGTCGGTGTCACACAGCGGACTGCGGGGAGACAGCCGGGGGAGCAATAATCAAGGCCGCACGGACGGTGTTCACCCAGCTCCGGGTTTAAAGCGCTGGTAGGGTTGTGTACTGGACAGCGCTGTTATTTGTGACAGCATCTTGGCATCGTATCCGCTCTTCGCTCGAACCTCAGTGTGTACTTTTGTAAGTAGGTAATGGCGTCCGGCATCCGCTAGCTGCCTAATGTTAAACGTGAATGCGGACGACACGACTTACGGCGGGTCTTCTGTAGAGCCGGGCTGGAACCGCGGCCTCCATTTCGGTGCTGGCAGCTGCAGTCGCACAATAACACATGGACACGGTCGACCGTTTTTGTCATCCTGGTTTGTGTAATCGGAGATGAACCAGAACTGGCGGTGTCGGACTCCTCTCCGTTCTAAACATGGAGAGGAGTTTCTGTTCCTGAAAGCGGACGTGGGCGGGCGAGGTGGCACGTGAACGGGGCCGCTCGGCTGCCCTGTGCGACGTTGCGACATTCTGCGTTCGTCCGGCCCTGTGCTGATCACACGCGAGCTGATCATACTCTTAACTGTGTTGCTCATCGTGACACCCAGCAAATTAGGGTCATAAAGAGATTAAATATGAGGTCAGTTTCAGTTCGGATAATAGTTTGTTGTCATCTCCGCTTGTTAGATAATGGGTCGGTTTCACAGACACAGGTTGAGCTTAGTCCTTTAGTTGTGTATGGAGAATCTCCATTCAACATGTAATTTAGTCTAGTACTAGGCTTAATCTAAAACTGACCCAATGAGTCCTGACTCAATTTAAGTTTTTATCCATATTCCATTAAATTAATCCCTACACTAAATTATGAGGCCACTCCCTGTTGTCCAGTGGCATTTGGCACCTGGCATTTACTGCTGTAATAACGCAGCAGTTAAGTCCATTATGTCCCTGGACAGCCTGGGAAAGTGCTCGGTAGAAAGGGCGTAGGTTTGGGGTTAAGGAGGACTTGCAGCCCCAAGGTGCAAATAATCCTATTTTACTCCTTTTGCCGTGCTCCTTACTTAACACAGAAATAATTAGGGTAGCACTGTGGTAAAACTGTGAACTGAGGCCTTTCGGTTGTGCTGTATCGCTAATGTTGCTCAGGTTACGCAGCTGGCAGTTATGCTACGCTCATGCGGTCGGGTCCTGCTGCTATTTGGCTGCATCTTCACATCGGCAGACTCGTTTAAACCTTTAAGGTGTGAAGGGACAAATGACTGATTGGAATGTTCTTACCTGAACATTCTAATGCTGATGTCACAATCACTACTGGTGATTGAAAGCAATGTAGTTCCAGAACACTGACTTGGAATGAAAAATAAAATAAAACCATGCGTAAAAGCCTACTCTCCAAAGGGTTAAAATCAGTCTGCGGGAAAGGGGCTTATTGTCGCTGCTGTCTTGGTAAAAGCGGGGTTTCTGACTCTTGTACAGGTGGGTCTGAAAGATAAACTCACATCGTAGACCCTCTGCAGTGTTGTTTGTGCAGGGGTCTGTTTGGCATACTCATCATCGATTCCCCCCAGTATTCATATGTAAAGATCAGAGGATTCCCGCTGCAAATCGCCTCGGTATCAAACGAATTTCCAGCTGAAAGGCGGTCTTTCATGGCACCAGGTTTGCCACTGTCACCTCCCCCAGCTGATGCCGCGCAAACGTCGGAACAATGAAAGCCTGATCGCTGCAGGAGGGTGGGGGCATGGGGGGTACAGAGGGTCTGTGATGGCAGGGGGCTTTTCTGTTTGCGCCATCGCTTATCAGGTACAGTCACCCCTCCCCCACTGTGCGAGTTGTCCTTTACTTCAGGGTGCAGTATAATGGAGCATGCCTAATGGTCAAAGAATACATGTAACCCTTTGATTATTATATCCGTATTCTAGAACTCCACTGTTTTCAATGACCGGCAGTGATTGTGACATCAGCGTTAGAATGTTCAGTTAAGAACATTCAGATCACCCATTTGTGATTAGGATGTTCCGTTAAGAATATTCCAATCACGTATTTGTGACCTCACACCTTAAAGGGTTCATCAAGAGCTGCCCCCCCCCCCCTCCCCCCACTATAGCACAGCTGCCTGTTAAGCCTTCACTAGCATGAAGAGTTTATTTATAAGTGCGTGTGGTGGCAGGAGACAGCAGGTTAGGGGAGGGTCTGATGGTGTTGTCCCCCCCTGCACTGGCACCTGGTGAAGGTACTCTGCATCCGCAGACCTCCGCTCTGCCACTGCGGTAAGCTTGGCGTGTTCCTGCCTTCAGCCACAGATCGGCGGGGCCTGTGCCCAATCGTACGCCAGCGAATGTTTCTGTTCTCTAATGAGTGTCAGGTGTGTGTTTTTTTTTTTTCTGTTTGTTGCTGCGCCTCCTTTCACCCTGGAGCTTTCTCTTAACCTGATCTGTGGAGCGCTGTTCCAGCTGGCTCTCTCTCTCTCTCCGTGTCTCTTTCTCACTCCCCCCCCCCCCCCCCCAGCCGAACGGGGTCGGGGTGGGGTTTCAGGGAGGCGCTGACCGTGCCCACAGAATGTGAGGCAGCGGTGCAGCCTGGGAGTTTGTGTTTGGAGCAGACATCGCAGGGGAAAGCGCACACACCCTTCACTGGAAGCCAGTCATTGGTGATTCACGCGGCTGTTCAAACTGGTTCTTGTGAAAGTACAGCGCAGGAGCAATTAGCCCGTCCCGTGTCCACGTTGCGTTCGTCGACAGCTTGCCAAGTGGAGCGTTTTTTATTGAGATCGTCTATGAGATCAGCCTAACAGCGCTGCCTTTCCCACTGTCTCTGTGCGGGCTGACTTTTTGCGGTTTGACTTTTGGTGCAGGCGGTATCGTCCCCGAACAGGCTGGGCTGCTCCTATGGCATGCTCGACGATGCTGAGTCAGAGAGGGTAAAACCCAGGCTCCTCCGACGTGTTAACAGCCCGTATGAGAGCAGACTGGATTCGTTTCCGCACAGTTTCGTTTCAGCTGTAAATAAAAGATGGCAGCGCTAAGCCAACGGGCGGATTGGATTTGGGAAGGGGGAAATGAGTCCGCTGGCGGGCCAAAGGGACCGGTACTGGACATTCACAGGAAATGACTTCTGATTTCTCTTTCAGCACGTTTCCTAGTTTTATTCAAAAGGTTACATACGGCTGAGGTCTGGATTTCATATGGGCCTCATTTTAAAGTTATACGGGAAATACATCTTTACATTTCCAATTAAACACACAGCACATGATATGGTACTTGCTATCAAGAAATTCCTGGGCTATATTCAGTCAATTAAGACGCAAGTTTCTCAGTGCCGATTGGTCCAGATTGCTAATGAGAGCGGAATGAGCCCACCGCAGCCAATAAGAATTCCTCAAGAAGCCGGGCCTAGCCAGCGAAACATCATTAGCCTCCTCCTAAGTGAGAAAAAGCGGTTTGTGTTCATTGTGCTTTCTCCATGGCGACCGGGGCTGCCGGTGTGATTAAAATGCCAGGCCATGTCCGAACGGGAGGGAGGAATGGTGAAAGTGAAAGGTCTAATGAGGAACATGCGTAGTTCTTTAAAATCTCATACGTACACGTGTTTTCGTCAGCGTTCGGACGTGGTTTGTGTCAGACAACCTCCTCTTGTTTTCATCAGCGATTGAAGCTCGACTACTCTATTTTAACGCTCAAATTATGTTGACGTTGTACGACGCCTTTCGTCAAATCGACCCCAAAATGTAAAAGAAACATTTTGTGTGTCGCCTTAATGTCCCCAATAACTTTTATCTCTAAATATAGAATAAATAACTTTTACCTATAAATATAGAAACTCATTTAATGCCTGGGGTGAGTAAAAGTTTGAAACCTGTGGAGCGCGCACTCTTGTTCCCGTCGTTGTGGAGCGCGCACTCTTGTTCCCGTCATTGTGGAACGCGCACTCTTGTTCCCGTGGTTGTGGAGCGCGCACTCTTGTTCCCGTCGTTGTGGAGCGCGCACTCTTGTTCCCGTCGTTGTGGAGCGCGCACTCTTGTTCCCATCGTTGTGGAGCGCGCACTCTTGTTCCCATCGTTGTGGAGCGCGCACTCTTGTTCCCGTGGTTGTGGAGCGCGCACTCTTGTTCCCGTCGTTGTGGAGCGCGCACTCTTGTTCCCGTGGTTGTGGAGCGCGCACTCTTGTTCCCGTCGTTGTGGAGCGCGCACTCTTGTTCCCGTGGTTGTGGAGCGCGCACTCTTGTTCCCGTCGTTGTGGAGCGCGCACTCTTGTTCCCATCGTTGTGGAGCGCGCACTCTTGTTCCCGTGGTTGTGGAGCGCGCACTCTTGTTCCCGTCGTTGTGGAGCGCGCACTCTTCTTCCCGTCGTTGTGGAGCGCGCACTCTTGTTCCCGTCGTTGTGGAGCGCGCACTCTTGTTCCGGTTGCTGTGACTGTGCACGTGTGAGGGCTTTTTGGATTTTTGGGAAATAATGTTTTGTCACTACGGGCAACAAGGGTGGTGCTGCATCAATGGTACCTCCCTGACTGTCATCATAGGGAGGGGGGAAAACATGATTGAAGAAACACCCACAGATAGCTCTCAGGATTGTGTCTTTCTCTCTCTCTCCCTCTCCCTCTCCCTCTCTTCCCTCCCTCTCCCCCCCCCTCTTCTCTCTCTTCCCCGGTTTTAAACTCTGATTCCTCTAGAACTTGGGAAGGCTGAGGAGGTAGAGGTGGCGGTGGGGAGAGTGCGGGGGCGTCGGGGCAAACAGGCCGTCTCCATGGCAACGGCTTAATTATTAGCCAGCTGTCAGTCTGTGGTGCCGGCGGTGACGGATGGCGCTGAGCCGGCGGTGTTGGGCAGGGGTTAGGGGACCGGGAGCCCAGCGCCCCGCCGCCCGTTTGGCGGCAGGAACAGTGGGACCGCCGGCCTCACCCCCCCCTACCCCCCTCACCTCACCCCCCACCGCAGCCGGTCCGCTGGCCCACCATCTGCGGACCTGCGCGCTGCTTTGATTGGATTAGAGGGGAAATTAATGAGACGGGCTTCAAAAGCAACCTCCGCAGCGGCAAGTGTGTGTGTGTGTGTGTGTGTGTGTGTGTGTGTACTTGTTCTTGTGTATACGTGTATGTGTGTGCGTGTGTGTGTGTGTGTGTGCTCTCAGGTGTGTGTGAGTGTGTGTACATGTGTTTGTGTATACGTGTGTGTGTATGCTCAGGTGTGTGTGTGTGTGTGTGTGTGTGTACACTGGTTATGGCTTCTATAATAAAATCAGAGAGGCATAAAACCTGCTGATGTTCTGTCACACAGGAAGAGGGCTGGGGGGTTTAGCGATGCAGTGCTGATAGCGCTAAGTGAAGGCCTCTCTGACTGCGAGCTCACGTTTCCCCAGGTAGCGCTGCGTGCTCGCCAGAGCTGCAGCCCCGCAGGGGGCAGGTGGGTGTGCAGCGGTCCGTCTGTATGCTTGCGTCTGGCTGTACTCGAGTCCGCCTGTACAGGCCCTGCTCCCCACTCCTCAGATAGCAATTAACCCTTCAAGTTGTGACATCACAAATATGTGATTAGAATGCTCTGAACCGAATATTCTAATGCTGATGTCACAATCACTACTGGTGATCTAAAGCAGCAGAATTCTGGAACACTGATTTAGAATTCTGGGAAAAAAACCCATTCCAAATGACCTCCTCCATTCTTCAGAGGGTTAAGGGCCGGAGAGAGGGAGAGCTGGGGGAGGAGGATTAATTGGATTAAGACGGGACCCTGTAACTGATCAGTGGTGAGAAATGACAGGAAGGTTTGGAGAAGAGCCTGGGCGTTGTGACTCAGTCATGCCTGCTTCCGGAGCCGGGGGGACGGGGAGAAGAGGAAGCAGGTCGTGCCCTCTCCCCCCTCCAGGTGTTCCTCTTCCCGGGAAGGGAGTTGTTATTTTGGAGGTTTGTCGGGAATGTTTGGAGGGTTTTGGGCTTCTCCACACGTTTCCCCTGTTTAAGTGAGCCCCTGAGCCGAGGGTTAAAGGGAACAGTGCCACCTCTCAAGCCCATCAAAAAGCCTTCAGAGTTTAAAACTGTTTAATCTTTTCTCTCGCTCTCTCTCTTTTCTCCTTGCTCCACGGGGCCAATTGTGCTCCCCCCCAGTGTCTGAAATTAATAGGTTACATATTTATTGTTGTAAGTTTCTGGTTAATGTGAGATAGAGGGATCAGTTGGGGGATGGCATTGTTTGGTTTGGGAAGTATTCTGTTGGTCGCCTAGCAACAGGCTCTTGGAAACGGGAGTGGACGGTGTTGCCCCTGGCAACCGTTGTTGCTCTGCAAACAATGTGGGCCAGTGCAAACAAGAGCCAAGACTGCGGGCTCCTGTTTTTAATTGAACATCTGTATGTGTTTTTCTGCGATTGGATGTTATTTAAGTTAGATCTGTCAGTGACAGATGTGCTTCAGTTTTTACCAACTGCCAGGTATAGCTTTATATCTCTCACTTATACCTCTGTAAAAAAACTCAGTCCCCTTTTTCTGTTTCTCTCTCTCTCTTTCCCTCGCCTTTTTATTCACCAGTTGAATATAACACCGGGCACTAGCCAATGGCTAGTTTAATGTCCTTTCATGCCTTGTTATATTGGTGAATCATCTTTGTCTGACTGTAGAGTATCTTTGTGCACTGTGACTTGTGTGTAATGTGCGTCTGGTTTGAGTGAAGTTGTGTTTTTGTGGCCGGGGAGGGGAGGGGGGGCAGTTTTAAAGAGCAGTCTCAGTGCTGAAGGGCCCCCCCACCCCCACCCCCGCTGCGCCCCGCTTTTGTGTCCCTCGCTGCAGCCGGTGGGGAATTTGCGTGGCTTTTAACCTCTTCTGGGGCTCCAGGCCGGCGGACTAGAACAGTAGACCCCCCTCTCTGCCCCCCCCCCCCCCCCCTTGCGCTCAGGTCTCTCAGAAACCCCTCTCCACAGAGCATTTGGCACATTTCAAACTTCATCGATTTTCCGTAATAACGCCGTTTTTCTGCCGGAGCGCGGTTCTCTGGTTGGGAAGTGGTGCCCGTACGCTCCCTCCCCCTCCCTCCCCCTGCAGGCCAGCGGTGAAAATACCCCGGGGCTTATCGACCCCTCCGGGCAACAGCCACGCCGGGGGAAGGCATCCAAAGATAACCGGCGGGATTGTTCCGCGTGTATTTATAACCCAACGTTTGCCCGCGGTCAGAGGCTCTCTTAGACGTCCTGAGAATTTCTGCTGTGTTCCTTTCTGTCCGAGCACTTTTCCTTCTGTTTTGTTTTGTTTTGTTTTGTTTTATATGGCCTACGTAGGGTTTAACCTGTTTAGAAATTGAAATCTTTTGTGACTTGTGGCTTAAAAACAACAAAAACAAATTTTCAGAGAGTATTTAGTGTTCTGTTTTTAACCTATGTAGGATTTAAGCACTTTAGTAGCTTAACTGTGCAACTTAGGTTTTGTCTACATATTCTCTCACTATTTATTTTTATTTTCGTTTTTTTGTTTTATATGGCCTATATAGGATTTAGCCTAAATCTCTTAGTAGCCTACTGTCTTTCTTTCGTAACTTAGGCTTTGTTTAAAAATAAATTGAGACAATATTTAGTTTTTTGTTTTATATAGCCTATATAGGATTTAGCCTAAATCTTTTAGTCGCCTACAGTCTTTCTTTTGTAGACTCTGTTTAAAAAATAAAAAAAACAATAAAAAAATAATTATAAAATAAAAAAAATAAAAATAAATATATATATATATAATTTTTTCTTTTTTTTTTCTTTTTATATGGCCCATATAGGATTGATATCTTTTAGTAGCCTCACCACCTTTCTTTCGTAACTTTGTTTAAAAATGAATTGTGAGAGTGTATTTTTTTAAACCAGCTTTGGTGGTGGTTTTGGTGATCTTGAGGACTTCTAAAGGAGGGGGCCAGTTTAGCGCTGGCTCTTGCAGGAGCGTGTTGATTCTGTACCCACCGTGTCAAATACACTGGAGAGGGTCCTGCAGGGGCAGACACTAAGAGCAGCACTGCATTGTACAGAGAGTGCGGGGTCACTGTTCTCTGTCACAGAGTATCTGGTGTGTGTGTGTGTGTGTGTGTGTGTGTGTGTGGGGTGCAAAAAATCTGGGCACCCCTGGTTTAAATGTCTGTTTCAATGAATCTGCATTTGATGGAAAGCAAACCCGAACTCAACATTTTTGCACACTATTTTGTGTGCATGAGTGTGTGCACGCACACACCCATGTTATCGTACATATACACACACACACACACACACACACATTCAAGCACATGCATGCATGCACACACACTCAAGCACATACACACACACACACTCAAGCACATGCATGCATGTATGCATGCACAGACACTCAAGCGCATGCATGCACACACACACACACACACTCAAGCACATGCATGCATGCACACACACTCAAGCACATACACACACACACACTCAAGCACATGCATGCATGTATGCATACACACACACACACACACACACACACACACACACACACTCAGCGCTGTGATTGACTGCTCCACCTGCCTCCCCTCTCTCAGACGGCAGGATTTGGCCGTTTCAACACCGTCTTGCCCATGCATTACTCACCTAAGTTGACTTTGCTAACCCCCAGTCTATTTCAGCAGAACAACAACACGGCCACACCCATCCCCGCATACCAGTTTCTAAATCACTGAGTGTGTGTGTGTGTGTGTGTGTGTCTGCGTGCGTGTGTGTGTGTCTGCGTGCGTGTGTGTGTGTCCGCGTGCGTGTGCTTGTGTATGTGTGAGAACATAACCCCCAGTTTATTCACCTGTTTTTCATTTCTGCTGGGCAAACTCACTCCTTTACATTTTCGCTTTTTTCTTTTCTTGTGTTCTTCTTACTGACCCACTCTATCTGGCATTAATATATACATTTTGCGCTGTATTCGTTCATATACATACACCTAAGTATTCTCAGGGGCTCAGGTTGAACTGGATGGTGCTAGCGATTGCTAACACAATTCTACCTGCTATCTGCTGCCAGTGCCCTTAGGAAGTTACACTGGAAGTGCCTGGTCTGTGTGTCCTTAGTGAATCTGATTCAGCCTGTTACTCAGATCTCTCTCTCTCTCTCTCTCTCTCTCTCTCACTCTCTTGCTCACTCACTCACTGGCTCTCTTTCTCTCTTACTCACTCTTGCTCACTCACTCACTCACTGGCTCTCTTTCTCTCTCTCTCTCTCACTCTCTTGCTCACTCACTCACTGGCTCTCTTTCTCTCTTACTCACTCTTGCTCACTCACTCACTCACTGGCTCTCTTTCTCTCTCTCACTCTCTTGCTCACTCACTCACTGGCTCTCTTTCTCTTTCTCTGTCACTCACTCTCTTGCTTGCTCTCTCTTTCTCTCTCTCTCTCACTCTCTTGCTCACTCACTCACTGGCTCTCTTTCTCTCTCTCACTCTCTTGCTCACTCACTCACTGGCTCTCTTTCTCTTTCTCTGTCACTCACTCTCTTGCTTGCTCTCTCTCTCTCTCTCTCTCTCTCTCTCTCTCTCTCTCTCTCTCTCTCTCTTCCCCTCACTCTGCCACCAATCTCAAGTTACTTTGCATGAGCTTTAAAAAGAAAAGGAGAAAGCAGGGGGGGTGGGGGTAGTGGGGGGCAGGGTTGGGGGTGGTCGTCATGGATTCCTCACCATAGCAACCGGCAAACGTTTACAAAGCATTGAGGAATTTCCTCATATCAGCTGGATTACTGAGCCTCAGGAGAGCGGGGCTGGAGCTGCGCTGGAACCACCAGCACCAGAGCGCTCTGCTTTCACCGGGAAGAGAGGAGCCATTTCCTTCTCTCTCTCTCTCTCTCTCTGTCTTACTCTCTTACTCTCACTTTCTCCCTTACTCTCAATTTCTCCCTATCTCTCTCCCACACTTTTTCTTTCTCTCTTTTTTCCACTCTGTTTTCTCTCTCCTCTCACTGTCACGCTCTCCCTCTTTCTCTCCGTCTCTCTTGTTTCTTTGCTTTTCATTCTCGCTTTCAAATTTAAATTTAAATTCAAATGGCATTATTGGCATTAACGGAAATCACAACCATTGTTGCCGAAGCGCATTCAATATTATACACAATAAACAACGTACAACATACTTTTTCTCTCCGTCTCCCTTCCTGTCTCCCTCTCTCCGTATTGCTTTTTGTCTGCGTCTCTCCCCCCCCCCTCTCTCTCTCTCCCCCTCCATCTGCCTCTCCTCCCTCGTTCCTCTCCTCCTCCGCGGTCTCTCCGAGAGTCGTTAGCGCTCGGCGGCGCGCTAGGCTCCAGGTCTCCGGGCTGATCTCTGCGTCGCTCTCTCCTGCCGGGGCTTGTCCGTCCGCCTCCTCAGTGGCTCGTACCTGAACGCAGAACATCCGGTTCCACCAATCACGGCCCCCCGCGGGGAGAGCCGATCTCCTGGAGGACCGCGGGCGAACGCCGGCTCGATTAGGCCTCGGTCACACGCTGTTTAGGGGTTTCTGCTACCTCCTCTTTCTCCCCGGGACGCGTGACTTCGTCCTTTGGGTCGGGGAGAGGGGTTCCTGTCCCGTGTGACACAGAGGTGCGGGTCGTGGGTGGCAGTGTGTCAGGCTGATTGGGGATCTGGGCTTGTTGCCAGTTTGATTCGGTTGGGGCATTGCCATGGCACCCGTGAACAGAGGTGTGTCAATGGCCCATATTTTACACCTTTCCAGTGTTTTATTTTAGATTCTTATAGCCATAAGATGATGTTTATGTGGTTTTAACTACCAAAAGCCATCTCTATCCAGTTTTACATATTCCATTCTCCAGCACCTCTCAGGAGTTTTACCAAAAACAGGCTGTTTTAGTGACTGTGTCATTAATATCACCGCTGTCCTGATTGGCTGGCTAGTTCTGCAACAAACTGAACGCTGTTTGTGCCGAGCTCTCGGATTTGTTCAGCTACAAGGTGGGCCCTGCTGAAGGCGGACATATGCAAATGAGCATATAGTTTTGATGTCATAAAGTTACGGAAGTCCAAACAGCTGGTTTAAGTGTAGTTTCTTAATCTGGGTTTGTGTGTTATTTGAGGACTGTGCGTTTTGATACTTTCACAGCGTTATTATAGCACCTACAATAAAAATAGAATCCACATGGCAAAGGTAATATATTTTTGCACATTGTGGCACCCTTAACCTGTACTGACACAGTGAAGATCCAGCAGGGTAAATGTACTGTGTGTGAGGTGTAAGCTGGGTAGTTTCTCTGGATAAGAGTCTGTGCTCAGTGGTTAAGTGTGGGGTGTTGAGGGGTGAATCCTGCCTGTGGTCCGAGCCTCACCTCCTCCTCTCCTCCTCTCCTCTCCTCCTCTCTCAGACTCCAGCATGCAGAGCTCAGAGGGAGGCTCAGACTCCACGGCCAGTGTGGCGCTGCGTACGGCCTCCTCCGCCCAGGCCCCCGTGGTGCAGCCTGTCCCAGCGTCCCAGCAGGTATCAGCTCCCCAACACCCCAATACCCCAACACCCCACTGCCCCCACCACCCTATACCCAACACCCCACTGCCCCCACCACCCTATACCCAATACCCCAACACCCCACTGCCCCCACCACCCTATACCCAACACCCCACTGCCCCCACCACCCTATACCCAATACCCCAACACCCCACTGCCCCCACCACCCTATACCCAACACCCCAATACCCCAACACCCTATACCCAACACCCCAGTACCACACACCCTATACCCCAACACCCCAATACCCCAACACCCTAACACTCCTCCGCCCAGGCCCCTGTGGTGCAGCCTGTTCCGGCGTATGAGCTCCCTAATACCACACACCCTATACACACTACACCCCACCGCCCCACACCCTATACCCAACACCCTATACACACTACACCCCACCGCCCCACACCCTATACCCAACACCCTATACACACTACACCCCACCGCCCCACACCCTATACCCAACACCCTATACACACTACACCCCACCGCCCCACACCCTATACCCAACACCCTATACACACTACACCCCACCGCCCCGCACCCTATACCCAACACCTTATACACACTACACCCCACCGCCCCACACCCTATACCCAACTCCCTATACACACTGCACCCCACCGCCCCACACCCTATACCCAACACCCTATACACACTACACCCCACCGCCCCACACCCTATTCCCAACACCCTATACACACTACACCCCACCGCCCCACACCCTATACCCAACACCTTATACACACTACACCCCACCGCCCCACACCCTATACCCAACACCCGACACCTTCCACTCCACACCCCAATACCCCATGCCCTCTGCTCCCCACCCCCCTGCCCACCACCCCATACTTACTTTTCCGTAAAGCTCTTCAGTCTGCAATCCTGTGCTGCATAAACAGTTATCTTTATTATTAAATATTTAACACTTAACACTTATTCTCCACAAACGGAGAGTACGAAAATAGAAATACTACATGGCCGTTTTTATTCGCCCGTCACCACGAGCGCGATAAAAGCGGAACTATAAAGCGGGAAATAAACCGCAAAACGAAAGGCCGCCTCCTTTTGTGCCGCTCATTGTAAAAAGTGTCGTTAAAAATCAAGAGCGGGCGGGCTGAGACAAAAGCCGCCGCAGACACGACGTGTTAAATAAAAAAAAAACGGAGCCGCTTTCGCGGTCACGTGACTCAGCCGAGGCATTGGAACTGAAGCGCATTGTGTGAGTGAGAAAGCAATCTGTTTACTCCCGTTCGGCCCCGCGTTTCTTTACCCCCGCCCGCGAACAATGCGCTGTGCGAGACTCGATCCCGAACGGACTCAAAGCCGCCGCTCGGCTGAAAGGGAAGTCGATAAATGTAATTACCCGCCACTTTTTACACACCGGAATGGGGGGGCTTTTGAAACGGAGACCTCCGTCAGGTAGCACATAAGCACATAGCACGTTAGCACGTTGACCCCCCCCCCCCCCGTCTGTCCTGTGGGTCTGTCAGTAACGGTTGACTCGATTGTTGTAGAGCCGGTTTTGGAGTTTCGTTGCGGAGGAAGAGGTGTCTTTGCGGGCGATCGCGAACGGATGAGGAGCTTTGACGAAACGTAATCAGGTGTTTGCGTTAAAGGCCCAGGGGCTTTTGCGTTTTGGAGCTTTCGATTTGTGTTCCATGCTAATTCAAGTAAAGAAAATTTCATTTGGTCACTGTATGCAGATTTTAGAGTCAAACTGCTATTTTTCTGAGCTGTTTGTAGAACAATTTCCCAGGTGATGATGTTTTTACATAATTATCGGCTCTCCGTTGTTAGCACGGAGAGCTGACCATTGGGCTCTGGGACGCTCTGGGGGCAGGGGTAGGGACTTCAGGTACTATTGGGGTGTTGGGTATAGGGTGGTGGGGGTGCTGTGGGCGTTTTAGACGCTAAACCCAGGAGGGTCTTCAGTAGCGCGTTCGCCCCGCCGGCCCGGTCTGAGGAAGGCCAGAGCGGCCGGGCGATGACATCAGCGGTGCGTTCTCCGCGAGGCGGTGGCGGGCGCTGTTTGTTTTCTAAAGCGGATGTCCATTAGCGCTCGCTCGCTCGTGGAGGAAAACGGGGAGTAATTGCGTGTGCTGTAACCGCCGGAGGAAACATCCGCCGGGCGAACAGACGTGTGTCGAGTTGCCGGGGCGGTGGGGAGCGCATTCCTTCCGGCACGTTCTGAGTGAGAGAAGACGTGTCACGAGGACCTGGAATATCCCACTTTTCATTTTAATATAAACAGGCTTCTTATAAAACGAGCTACAGAATGAAAGTGTGTGTGTGTGTGTGCATGTGCACTTTATTTTACGTCACTCTGGATAAGAGCGACTGCTGAATGACTATAATGTACTGTAGTGTGCGTGCCTGTGGGGTGTGTGTGCGTGTATATGCCTACAGGTGTGAGTGAGTGAGTGAGTGAGTGAGTGAGTGAGTGAGTGAGTGAGTGAGTGAGTGAGTGAGTGAGTGAGTGAGTGAGTGAGTGAGTGAGTGAGTGAGTGAGTGAGTGAGTGAGTGAGTGAGTGAGTGAGTGAGTGAGTGAGTGAGTGAAGTATCAGCCTGTAACAGCCTCTCCTCTCTCCTCAGCGGGTGCTGGTGCAGGCTACAAGCTCTGGCCAGAAGGGGGCGCCAGGCCAGCAGCTCTCCAGGGTGCAGCAGGTCCCCCAGCAGGTACAACCCCCACCCCCTCAGTAACAGCACTTCCCCCAGAGGAGAGGGTCTGAACCAGGCCTCACCTTCAGGACTGCATCTAAAGCACACACACTACAGTCTCACACACACACACACACACTACAGCCTGTCTCATACACACACACACACACTACAGCCTGTCTCATACACACACACACACACACACACACACTACAGTCTCATACACACACACACACACACACACTCACAGCACGTGTCTTTCTGCAGTGCCCTTAGGCGTTTCAGTGGAAGTGCCTGTTCTCTGTGTGCTTCCTTCTGTTACTGACATCCTTGGAGAGGGGCTTCTCCCTCCTCTTTCTCTCTCACTCACTTTCTCTGTATCTCTCTCTCTCCCTCTATCTCTCACTTTCTCTCTTTCCCCCACTGTCTACCTCTATCTCTCTCTTTCCCCCCTGTATCTGTCTATCTCTATCTCTCACTTTCTCTCTTTTTCTCTGTGTCTGTCTCTACCTCTATCTCTATCACTCCGTTTTTCAAGGCCAGACTTGATACGGTGCGAGATGCTATGTAGCTTTTGGGCGAACTAAGCAGTAGGTACACTTCAGTGGTGGGAAAAGGCTGGGCTGTTCTCATCATTATGTTATGTTATATCATTTTTTCTCTGCCTCTCTCTCACACACACACACACACACACACACACACACACACACGCACAAAAGCAGAATAACGAGAATAAAACCGTGTTTGTGTAGGACTGCGCGTTTGTTGTACGTACGTGGACGTGCATCCCTGCTGTGTACACAGAGGAAGTGAGAGCGAGATGGGTACAGTAGAGCTGCATGCTGGGATACTTTGTACCCAGTGCCACCTACTGACTGTAATGCACCAGGCACGGCCACTGATGTGCAATTGCCCGATTGGTTGAAAACTCCATTTGATCTGTGTCAGCCTATCTCATGTACCGAACAGGCATGGAAGGGCTCACACAGGAAGCTAATTGTGAACATGCACTGAGATCTGATCTTTGCTTTTAGAGAGAGTGCATTTCCTGTAACTCCCGTTTCTGTGTGTAATTAACCTCTTTTGGTGGGTTCAAAGCAGTGTTGACCTTCAGGTCTGGCCGTCTGGTTGGGTTCGGTTCTGTTAAGATATGTGTCAGTTCTCCTTTTGGGGACTCATCAAGCCCTGTTACTGTTCTGCTTGGGTCTCATCCGACCCCTACAAGCCAAATCATTGCTTTTTAAATATTATTTCTACTCCCGCTGTCTACCATCTTTGCTTCTACTCTCTATCTACTATCTTTTTTCTACTCTCTATCTACTATCTTCTACTTTGTACTATCTTTGCTGCTACTCTCTACAATCTTTGTGTCTACTCTTCGTCTACTAGCTTTGCTTCTACTCTTGATCCACTTTATTTACTTCTGAGTAACCTCATAGGGTGGTTCTCCCAACTGTTATTCCTGCTTTTTCCTGATTGGTCAGACCTCCAGACCCTGACTATTTCTGGGTATATTAGTGTTTGGCTTGAGCGCTGAACATTCTGTCTCCGACCAGTTTCCGACGAGTGATGTATGCGCGTGTGATTGGTCCAAGTCCTCTGCCTCTTACCAGACATATATAGTCTGAAAATGAGCATCTCCCTGTGAAAGAAGAGAAAAGAGTCCTCACCTATCTTGTTCTGACTGTGTGTGTAAATTAATATCCATAGGAGGAGTGTCAGTGGCACGCTTGCTTGAACTGGTTTTGTTGTTGTCATGGTGACATGGCGGCGCAGGCATTGATGCGGGTCTGTCTCTCCAGGTCCAGCAGGTCCAGCACGTGTACCCGTCCCAGGTCCAGTACGTGGAGGGAGGGGAGGTTGTGTACACCAACGGAACCATGTAAGAACCCCCACCACCATCCGGTGTGTGTGTGTGTGTGTGTGTGTCTCAACCAATGACCTCTCACAGGAAGTCGCAGGGGGAAGCAGATTGATGTTGCGGACCTCTGAGGTGTTTTGCAGTAAGGGGACACTGCAGCTTGCACACTACAAAACACCCCCTTCAGTTCAAAACCCACCCACCCAGCAGACACATGGGTGGGGTGCCTCTATACTTCCAAAGCATGGGCCATTTTGTGTACCGATGTGTCCGTATAGCGGTTTGTATAGTCGTGTCTTGTACTGGTGTTTTGTAGAGAGCCTACGGGCTGCATTACATTACATTACAGGCATTAGGCAGACACTCGAATGCAGAGTGACGTACAATAAAGTTCATAACCATGACCGGGGACGAGATGGATAGACCCAGATAGACTGCAGAGAGACCGTTCTCAAGTAATGACCTGCTACAGGAAGTCGCAGGGGGAAGCAGTTTGATGTTGCGCACGATCCCAGTGTCTGCGTTGCTCTGCTATGTCAGAGGGGTTTCAGAGTGAAGGAACATAAATGGTGCTGAGCTATCCCATGGTGCACCAGAAACATAAACATAGAGGAACATGGTGCACCAGATTGTTCATGTTTCTGCTGCACCATGGGATAGCGCAGCACCATTTCACATGGGGCTCATTCCAATTAATTATTTTCTCCTCTTTTTTTTCTGTTTCTTGCCCCTAGCTCCACCCATTGGGAGAGGTTAGGAAAATATGAAATAAAAACAATCAAAGACAGGAAAATGGAGAAAACGTGAATTAGGCGAAGGGAATCTCCTTCAAATGTCAGTTCGAAGCCATGTCAGTTACAGACGTAGCATATGCTTGGTAGATGGGGAGAGGTGGACCCACAGGTCGATCATTTATACGTCACGCTTTAGGGAAAAATAGTTCCCCAAAGAATGCGCTCAAATTTCCACACAAGAAAGGAAAGAAGGAACCTAGAACCTAGGATCCTAGAAGGAACATTTAACGGGTTAGAAAGTCCTTAAAGATGGCGGGCCGCGATCGATCGGTCTGGAACAATTCAAAGATAAGAGCGATTGGAATTAGCTCTTAGATTCCTTCAGACTTTCTTAAAACGTGTCTCTCTTATTTACTTAAATAAGTTATTTCCCGTCACAGCACAAAGGTGGCGTTTCTCTCTGTGGATAAAACGGACGTGAGTAAATAAGGGAATAAAACGTTAAACGGCCCCGACAGACCGCTGTCCTCCTGTCACAATAGCTTGGGCCCCGACGCGTCCCGACCGTTTCCGTAGCCTTTTCAGCGGCGCGGCGCTAATTAGGCCCTAATTTAAAAGTTAATTAAACAGATCTGCGCGAGGTTAGAGGGGGATAATGGACCTGAAGCCGGCCGCGTCGGGCTAATTAGCGGAGCGCTCATTGGCCGCCGCTCGTCTCAGGTCTCAAAATGGCCGCCGTGGCGTATCTCCACGCGGACGCAATGCGGCGCTCCCCAGGGCGAGGGTGGAGAAATGTCAGGCCTGTGTGTAGAGAAGCGCACTCCATTAGCGCTGCTTAGCAGGAGATGGGCCTCGGAGGCAGAGGAGCAGGGCCTGATTCCGTTTTCCTTACGGTTTCGCTGTTTTACAGAAGGAGCTCAGAGTCGCACGCTGAAAGGCCAGTCAAACGGATGAAATTGAAAGATGGCGTGGACGATTATGCTGTCCTTGCTGTCACCAGCGCAAAACGTGGCAATAAACAGAAAAAATGTCATTGCTTAATGAAAAAAATAACAATGAACGTAATGCGTTCCTGTGTCAAATTCTGATGGTGTCTGGTCACGGTCTCTAAAGAATACAGTGTGTGGGAAAAAACACAGCTGCCATATTGAAACTCCATAAATGAAGGACTCGTTCCTAAATTCTCTTCAAAGTCTCAAAGCCCTCAAGCTTAGGAGCGTTTCAGAGATCCGAACGATTGCATCGGTTGGGTTAGCGAGCGCAGACGCACGTGTGAGAGAGAGATTGCATGAAGAAGTGACCGCAAAGAACGAGTGAGCAAGACGAACGAGTGACATTGAAATTCCTAAATTCTGTTACTAGGGCCTTTTCACAAAGTTGTCAAAGTTGGGAGCATTTCTGACTTCCGAATGAATGCATCTGTCCTTCCGAGTTTCCAAAGAGAAGGTGCATGAACGAGTGAGGGAGATGAACGAGTGAGAGAGATGAACGTGTCAGAGAGATGAACGAGTGAGGGAGATGAACGAGTGACGGAGATGAACGAGTGAGAGAGATGAACGAGTGAGGGAGATGAACGAGTGACGGAGATGAACGAGTGACGGAGATGAACGAGTGACGGAGATGAACGAGTGAGAGATGGAGTGAGAGAGATGAACGAGTGGCGGAGATGAACGAGTGAGGGAGATGAACGAGTGGCGGAGATGAACGAGTGAGGGAGATGAACGAGTGGCGGAGATGAACGAGTGACCCTCCCTCCCTCCCCCTCGCCAGCCGGACGGCCTACTCCTACAACCCGGAGGCGCAGCTGTACGGGCAGAGCAGCGGGGGGGCGTACTTCGACTCTCAGGCGGGGGGCCCCCAGGTCACCACGGTGGTGTCGTCGGCCGGCGCCGTGCCCCCCCACGGCATGGTGGGCGTGGCCATGGACGTGGGCGGCAGCCAGATCATCTCCAGCGGGGGGGCCTACCTCATCCACGGGGGGGGCATGGACGCCAACCGCCACCTGGGCCCGCACTCCGCCCGCTCCTCCTCGGCAATGGTACGACCCGTTACGGCTCACAGCGCACACAGGCGGACCGGTCCTTTATTGCCACAGAAGGGAACTGGCTTTGTTTTTTTGGAGAAGTGTAGCAAGGTGGTTGTCTATAAACACAAACTGCAGCATCTGTGTACACACTTCTGAATGTGGTGAGAAATGCAACGGCGTTGGCCGAGGTCAGAGACGCAGCCTCAGGTCATGCCTTTTAACCCTCTTCCTGGAGGTCCATCCTGTAGGCTTTCATTTCAAACTTAATTTGACACACCTGACTCTACTGATTAGCACCTCAACAAGATATCTAGCTAGGTATGCTTTGTTGGGGTTGGAGTGAAAACCTACAGGGCAGATCTCCAGGAACAGGGTTGGTTACCACCGCTGTTAATTAACTGAACATTCTAATGCTGATGTAACAATCACTACTGAAAGTTCTAGAACACTGACTTAGAATTTTGAAAAACATTCCAGAACACCCACTCTTGTGTGTAGAACAGCACTCAAGGACCCCTCAGTCAGACTTATTTTCAGAAGTCATCTTCTCGCATTAACGCTGCTTCTGCTCAGTGTCAAATCCATTTGGGCCTCCTCTGGGCAGTGAGAGGCACTTTGTATGTTTAGGGTTTTTGGGTTCCGTCTGACCAGGCTATGTAGATTTACATATACATTTTAAAATAAAAAAATTAATTCAGGTATAATATTTTACAGGACTATGGGATTAGGTATGTCCCTTATGGGGACAAAGATATTTGCCAAAAATCTTCTCAGAAGATTCATCATTGCCAGTTAACAATGATGTCTTTTACCAGAAGTCCTGACTTGACACTTAAGTGTATTGACACTTCAATGAGTTCAAAAGGACAGCGTTAAGTATAAAAGGCCTGTGCTCAGTCTTTGGGCCCCAGGATTAGGGAGTTGTGCCGAGCTACAGAGGAGGCTCATGGGATATGTGCTGGTGCCACTGATCTGTCTGCTGCTTGTGTACGCATAGCCCAGCTGCTCTCTCACACACACACACACACACACACACACACACACACACACACACATCCGTTTGGTGGCCTCGATGAACGCCCCCTATGGGCAGCAAGGGGGACCAGGGTGCTGCCACAGGGTGAGGATGAGGATGAGGAAGAGGGGCGTAGGTACAGGAACAGGAGGGCGTAGTTACGGGAGCAGGAGGGTGCAGTTACAGGAGCAGGAGGGTGTAGGTACAGGAACAGGAGGGTGTAGGTACAGGAACAGGAGGGCGTAGGTACAGGAACAGGAGGGCGTAGGTACGGGAACAGGCGGGCGTAGTTACGGGAACAGGAGGGCGTAGGTACAGGAACAGGAGGGCGTAGGTACGGGAACAGGCGGGCGTAGTTACGGGAACAGGAGGGCATAGGTACAGGAAGAGGAGGGTGTAGGTACAGGAACAGGAGGGCGTAGCTACAGGAACAGGAGAGCGTAGGTACAGGAACAGGAAGGTGATGAAGCTGCCGTTTTAATCCTTTTCCTCAGGCAGTAGAGACAGAGGCCAGACCTCAGGGCCTTATTTGGCCCGCAGCTTCAAACCCCTCCTGGGATGAACATAAGTTTCCAAACAGAGCGATCCTTTACGGCAGGGATACTCAATCTTACCCAGAAAGGGCTAGAGTCGATGCAGGCTTTTGTTCCAACCAAGCAGCAACACACCTGATTCTACAAATCAACCATTACAGTCGTTTATACGGACCTCGACTGGTATGTGTGTAACTGCTTGGTTGGGACAAAATCCACCCACACCTCCCTTTCTGGGTGAGATTTCCACAGGACGATCGAGGACAGCTGTGGCGTACATGAGGATTGGGTGGAAATTGGTTTAGTGTTTGTTAGAGTGTCAGCGAGCAGGGGTCCACTGAAGCTCCTTCTGCTACAGGCGAGGGAAGAGGACTATTCTTCAGTAATTAAAATATTTGGGGGGGGGTCTGGGTGAGGGGGGAATCGCAGACTCACTCCCATTGAGCTTGGCGCGCCCCCTGTTCCCGCCTGCGCTGCTCGTTCGCATATATGGGAGCGTCGGGACATGGAAGCCCTCCGCTTAACCCTGACAGCCCGCTCATTTGCATGCTTTTTATTGGCCGGCGACAAATCCGGCCGCAACACTGACCGTGTGACGGAAATGCACAGACCCTGGCTGCAGCTAACAGTCTTCTTTCCTTTCTGTTTTGTTTCTGTACTCCCTTTCTTTCCTTCTTCTCCTCCTCTCTCTCCCTCTCTCTCTCTCTTTCTCTCTCTCTTTTATATTTTTGCATGCTGTTTTTTCTGTAGCTTGAAATGGCGATTGAAAACCTGCAAAAGTCTGAAGGGATTACCACTCACAAAAGCAGCCTGCTCAACAGCCATGTAAGTCGCCCAGGAGCTCGTTCACAGGGAGGATAAGGCCTCGCACCTGAACACTGTCGTCTTCTCTGCTGCCCAAGCACTGTAGGGTGAACCGTCAAATCACTCTTTGAGTCTGCAGGGTGAATCATCTGAGCAATCATTGAGTGTGTAGGGTGAATCATCTGAGCACTCCTTGAGCCTGTAGGGTGAATCATCAAATCACTCTTTGAGTCTGCAGGGTGAATCATCTGAGCAATCATTGAGTGTGTAGGGTGAATCATCAAATCACTCTTTGAGTCTGTACGGTGAATCATCAAATCACTCTCTGAGTCTGTACGGTGAATCATCTGAGCACTCTTTGAGCCTGTAGGGTGAATCATCAAATCACTCTTTGAGTCTGTACGGTGAATCATCAAATCACTCTCTGAGTCTGTACGGTGAATCATCTGAGCACTCTTTGAACCTGTAGGGTGAATCATCAAATCACTCTTTGAGTCTGTGCGGTGAATCATCCGAGCACTCTGAGTCTGTTGGGTGAGATGGCGCTGGCTCTTGCTCACACGTGTTGCTTGGTTTGCTGCAGACGTGGCCCGCTTGGCTTGCGCTGGCTGTCCCCCTGAATGAATCCGCATGCGTTTAACCTCATAAACTCCCCTCCCCCGCCGTAACGACACCGTAGCCCCGTCCGCTCGGCGTGGAGAGGACCGAACGGCACGCAGACCGGCTCTGTCTGCGGGGGGGGAATCAGAGGACGGCGTGGCGTTTTTACCACGTGTACACACATTCACTCCTTCATACTCACTCATTCACTCACGCTCTCTCTCTCTCCTGCGAGTCGGCACCCATACGCTTTTAAGTGCAGTCTATCGTGTTTCTGCCACACTGCTTAGGCTTTGTGTTTCGTGCATGTTTATAAGGCTTCATTGAGCCTTCGTAACACGTTTATGAGCATGTACTGTATGCTCTTATGTATGACATTCAGATGTTGCATTACATTACATTAGTGATTTGGCTCTTATCCAGAGCGACATGCAATAAATTGCTAATCAGAACCAGGGTCAAGTGCGCTGAAAACCCTCGAGGAAAGTACAGTTCCAGCAATGTGATCGCGTAGATAAAAATGTGAACCCTCGTAGATTAATAAGATAAACTCACCAAGTAGCATCTTTGAGAAGTCTTTAACGGTTTTATTTAACTGCATTCGTTTTTTGTGTATTAAAATATTATTTTATTATCAATACAGCAGTAGCACTGAGTTTTTTGTACCAGGAAGACCACAGTAGGATACAGCACATGTAAATCTTAGCCTTTATATGTGGGGTGTATTTCCAGTGCATAGCGTTTATCATCCTGTGCAGTCAATCGGTGAGATGTAATGGCACAATGGCCTTGGTGATATGCTCATAATTCATAGTATGCAAATACGTTCCCCACTGTCCGAAAAGTGGCCGTTTAATGCGAAGGCCGGTGTCATTGGGGGAGACGGCGAGGGGCTGGTGGAATCGGAGGGGTGGGGTTGGTGGGGGGGGTCTCGCTGGTGGTGAATCTCTGTGTTCTCCGTCCTTCCTGACAGCTCCGATGAGACGGGCCCGCTCCCCGACACTTAGCCTGTCAGTCACCGACAGGAGACAAATCTGTATCCCCCCCCCCCCCCCCCCCGGGGAACGCAGAGCGAGGGGGACTCATGCCCCCCCCCCTCCCCCGCGGGGGAAAATAATGACACCGTGTGTCGGAGCCCTGTCTCCGTTGCCGTGGAGCGTGCGGACGTGCTGCGATGTTTTACACCGGCGCGGTAATTGATGTAATAATGGCTAATTAGCCTATCAATCTGGGCTCCTCTCCGTTTGCGTGGTCGGAGCGGGTGGTGAACGTGTCAGGAGTCTCGGACACCCTGCCATCTTCCCCTTCTGCTGAGTAAACGCGGTGTTTATGTCAGGCCGTCAGAGCGCTGGGTCTGTGTTTTAACGTGTGTGTGTGTGTGTTTGTGTGTGTGTGAGAGTGATTGTGATTGTGTGCATCTAATTTTGTGTGTGTGTGTGTGTCTGTGTGTGTGTGTGTGTGTGCGTGAGAGGGATTGTGTTTATCTAATTTTGTGTGTGTGTGTGTGTGTGTGTGTGTGTGTTTGTGTGAGAGCTGTGATACTGTGCTGGACTATGTTGGGCTATGACCTGTGCTGTGTTTAGCTGTGACCCTGTGCTGTGTCCAGTCCGACTGTGCTCTGTGCTGTCTTTAGCTGGTCTGACTGTTGTGACCCTGCACTGTGCTGAGTTGGTCTGACTGTGTCCAGTTGGTCTGACTGTGCTGTGCTGTGTTGAGTCCTGACCCGGTGCTGAGTTACGACTCTGTGCTGTGTTCGGTCTGACTGCGCCGTGTTGAGTTGTGGCCCTGCTCCGTCCTCTCTCCAGCTGCAGTGGCTGCTGGATAACTACGAGACGGCGGACGGCGTGAGTCTCCCGCGCAGCTCCCTGTATAACCACTACCTGTGGCACTGCCAGGAGCAGAAACTGGACCCCGTCAACGCCGCCTCCTTCGGCAAGCTCATCCGCTCCGTCTTCATGGGGCTCCGCACCCGCAGGCTGGGAAACAGGTCCGATACGCCCCCCCGCTGGAGAGAGAGGGAGGGGGGGAGGGAGAGAGGGAGGGAGAGGGGAGACAGGGGGGGGAGGGGGAGGGAGAGTGGGATTGGGGGGGGAGGGGGGGAGTGGGAGTCGGGGGGCGGGAGATGGGGAGGGAGATGGAGGGAGGGAGTGGGAGGGAGATGGAGGGAAGGAGGGAGGGAGAGAGAGAGAGAGAGAGAGATGAGATGGAGAGAGAGGGCATATCTGGTGTGGACAGAGAGGCACAGAGAGAGACAGGCTAATTTACAGCACACTGAGAGAATGGAAGGTCTCATTTATACTCCACCATGTGAGGGAGAGAGAGAGCTAATTTATAACAGTGAGTGTGTGTGTGTGTGTGAGAGAGAGAGAACTAATTTATAACATACTGTGTGTGAGAGAGGGAGAGAGAGCCAATTTATAACAGTGTGTGTGTGTGTGTGTGTGTGTGTGTGAGAGAGAGAGAGGATGAAGGCGAGAGGAAGAGAGAGAGCTAATTTGTAACATAGTGTGTGAGAAAGGGGCAGAGAGAGGGGGGTGGGGTGGGGACGGGGCTAAGTTGGAGAACATTGTGTGGGCGGGGATAATTTACAGCACAAGTCTATAGTGCAGGACAAATAGGGCGTGGTCAGACGCACTATTGGTCGTTTCAGGGCAGATGGTCCAAAAGGGCTGGACTTAGTGGCTTAATTAATGAATAGGTGCATCTTGGGTGTAACATACGATAAACCAATCAGAATGTCATGTGCAGTCATGTGAGTCCAGGATGGGGCCCATTGTGTGAGGGGGCGGGGTTAGTTCAGCGTGTGCGGTGACTGTGTGAGGGGGCGGGGTTAATTCAGCGTGCGGGGGTCTTGGAGTCGCTCTGTTGACTGTAAACACACCGGAGCGTTTGGCATGCAGGAGATCTCTCAGCTGAGCACTGGCGTGTGGAGAGGATGATTACAGTGTCCTGTCTCTCTCTCTCTCTCTCTCTCTCTCTCTCCCTCTCTCCCCCTCCTCTCCCTCCTCTCTTTCTCTCCCTCTCTCTCTCACTCACTCTCACTGTTTTTATCCTCCCTCTCACCTCTCTGTCTTCAATACAAAGGAAAATGTGCTATATTCACATGAACACCGTATAGAAAGTTTTGCAAAGGTAATCGTTTCTATAAAATGTATATTGATAATAATCTCTCTCCCGCCTTTCCCTCTCCCCTGCTCCCCCTCTTCTCTCTCTCTCCCCCTGTCTCTCTCTCAGGGGGAACTCTAAGTATCATTACTACGGTATCCGTCTGAAGCCGGACTCCCCTCTGAACCGGCTGCAGGAGGACTCTCAGTACACAGCCATGAGGCAGCAGCCTGTGCACCACAAACAGAGGTACACCCCCCATCCCCTTCTCATACCCCACCATCCCCTCTCATACCCCCACCACCCTCCTCTCATACCCCACCATCTCCCTCCTCTCATACCCCACCATCTCCCTCCTCTCATACCCCACTGTCCCCCTATCATACCCCACCTCCCTCCTCTCATACCCCACCATCCCCCTCTCCTACCCCCCATCCCCCTCTCATACCCCACCATCTCCCTCCTCTCATACCCCACCATCTCCCTCTCCTACCCCCCACCATCCCCCTCTCTTACCCCACCATCTCCCTCTCCTACCCTCCACCACCCCCCTCTCTTACCCCACGTCCCCCTCTCCTACCCCCCACCGTCCCCTTCTCATACCCCACCATCCCCTCTCTTACCTCACCATCCCCTTCTCCTACCCACCCCCACTACCCCACTGTCCCCCTCTCCTCATGCTGCTCCTCCTCCCCCCCCCGTGTGCAGGTTCAAGCCCTTGCAGAAGGTGGACGCCATGGGGGACGGGCTCTCCGGGGGGTCCCAGCACTCCTCCGGCTCGTCAGAGTCTCTGGCTGCACAGAGCCAGCACCACCAGCAGTACATCGGTGAGCCCCGCCCCGCCCCGCCGGGTGTGCTGGTTTTCACTGTTACTCTGCAGTTAGGTGATCAATCAGCCCTTTAAGGTGTGAGGTCACAAATACGTGATTAGAATGTTCTTCACCGGACATTCTAATGCTGATGTCACAATCATCACTGGTGATTGAAAGCAATGGAGTTCTAGAACACTGGCTTAGGAAGGAATGTTCTAAAGAAGCCAGCTCTTCTTTAAAGCAGGGTTAAAGCAGTTGTATAAAGCTAACCGTTTGAAGAGTAGGTTTTTTGGAATACTTTTTCAACAATCTAAGCCAGTGTTCTCAACCTCCATTGCTCTCCATTGACCTCCATTCTTCAAATAAGAACTTTCTAATCGCATGTTTGTGATCTTACACCTTTAGAGTTAACTCGCATCACCTGGTTTCTTGGGTTGGAATTGGTTGTTGACATTAAGAGCCTGCAGCTCTCCAGGAAAGAAGATCACAGTGTTAGATTGTTTTGGTGGGAATAATGGTTGCTGACCCGTCTCTGATCCCTCCGGTAGATGTGTCCCATGTGCTGCCCCCGTTCCCCGCCCCAGACCTGGGCTCGTGCCCCCTCCCCGAACGCATCTCCCCCAACGACCTCAAGAAGCTGCAGAGCCTGTACCGGGACCACTGCGAGGTAGGTTGTCCGTCACCCATGTGTTGCCATGGCGACAGTCCGGGGGCGGACCTGGCTGGGTTCAGTAGACACCAAGTGTCAAGTCTTATCCAGAAAGGGCTGGTGTGGGTGCAGATTGTGTTTTATCCTAGTAGCTAAGGTGCTTGACTGGGACCTGGAAAGTTGGTGGTTCGAGCCCCAGTTTAGCCAGTAAGATCAGCGCAGCTGTTGGGGTCCTTGAATAAGGCTCTTAACCCTGCATTGCTCCAGGGGGGATTGGCCCCAGCTTAGTCTGGTGAACTGTAAGTCGCTCTGGATGAAAGCATTAGATAAAAAAACAACACATTTAGCGCTCATTATTTATGTATTTGGCAGTGGGGCTCCGATGAAGGAGGGCTCATTAAAGAGGGATAGGTATAGTATTCCTGGTCTAGGTGCAGTATTCCTGGGCTCTGTGCAGTATTCCTGGTCTAGGTGCAGTATTCCTGGTCTAGGTGCAGTATTCCTGGGCTCTGTGCAGTATTCCTGGTCTGGGTGCAGTATTCCTGGGCTCTGTGCAGTATTCCTGGTCTAGGTGCAGTATTCCTGGGCTCTGTGCAGTATTCCTGGGCTCTGTGCAGTATTCCTGGGCTCTGTGCAGTATTCCTGGGCTCTGTGCAGTATTCCTGGTCTAGGTGCAGTATTCCTGGTCTAGGTGCAGTATTCCTGGGATTGGCGCATTATCGGTCCCACTGCGGGTCCTTTTGTTCCCGCCTCCTTTCATCTCCGCGCAGCGTTCAGGATCGACCAATTAACCTTTCAGCTTTGAGCCCCGCCCCCACCGTGTCTTTGTGTGTGTGTCTGTCTGCACTCGTACAAACCCCCCGGTCTTTGTGCCTCCACCACTTCCTGTGTGTGTGTGTGTGTGTGTGTGTGTGTGTGCATGTGTCCTGTGTGTGTGTGTGTGTGCGTGTGTTTACCAGTCTGTGTTTCTATATTCAGTTCAAACTCTGAATCAAGTATCTATGATACATCGCCGATACAAAGAAAAACAAAACTAAATGGGAGATGAAGTAAAAACAAGATTGATGTTTATGCGATGGGGCAGCAGTGGTCAAATTTTCCCCCAAAAAAGTCAAAACAAACTGCAGTGTGTTGGCCATAGCTTTTCGGTAATAATGTTCAGGTTTAGTCATCTTGGCCTGGGCTGTTCTCTCCTTGCATGTCATTCTGCAGGCTTCATATTCACCTATATGAATACTGCAGCATGTTGTAGCCTAGTGGCTCAGGTACGTGACTGGGGCCCAGAAGGTGGGTGGTTCAATCCCCGGTGTAGCCATGATAAGATCCGCACAGCTGCTGAGCAAGACCCTTAACCCCGCATTGCTCCAGGGGGGATTGTCCCCTGCTTAGTCTAATCAACTGTAAGTCTCTTTGGATAAAAGTGTCAGCTAAATAACAAATTATTATTATTATTATTATTAGGAGCCAATAACACACCTTGTGGAACTGCAGTTAACAGTGGCTGCTTGTTTAAATATCTTGGCTGTGCAAAGCAACATCTTTATCCCGTTTTAATAAGTAACCTGTGTGCCTGAGGGCTGACTAAGCCTGTTTTTATTGGGTTGCCAGGTCTGGCGGCTGGTCTTGGAGATGCGCTGAGCTCACAGTGGAGTAAGGTTGACTTTAAATGTATTTTATTTTGAGGAGTCAGGGTGACCGGCTGGTTTATCAGAGTGGGGGTTACTTCCTTCCTGGCCGGGGGGTTCTGGGTCTCGGGTTCGACAGGCTTGTTCTGGGTCTCGGGTTCGACAGACTGGTTCTGGGTCTGGAGTTTGACAGGCTGGTTCTGGGTCTGGAGTTTGACAGGCTGGTTCTGGGTCTGGAGTTTGACAGGCTGGTTCTGGGTCTGGGGTTTGACAGGCTGGTTCTGGGTCTGGAGTTTGACAGGCTGGTTCTGGGTCTGGAGTTTGACAGGCTGGTTCTGGGTCTGGAGTTTGACAGGCTGGTTCTGGGTCTCGGGTTCGACAGGCTGGTTCTGGGTCTCAGGTTCTACAGGCTTGTTCTGTGCGGTCGTATTAAAGAGGGGAGCCTGGGGGTCAGGGTCCCGTGGTGGTCAGGTTCAGCTCCCTGAATCTGGGAGCCTACAGGCGGTAAAACTGAGGGTCACAGGGGATGGGGAATGACCCCAAAACTAGCCAGATCTGCGTTACTGTTACCTAGGTCTTGAGATTTCCTC
>NC_083763.1:13583076-13670576 GCF_963514075.1 Conger conger | reverse complement strand
TTACTGAGCATCACCTGTTCCTGATTATCTACCATCCTGTAGGTTTTCACTCCAAGCATAACAAAGCACACCTCATTCAACAGCTAGAGCAGGGCTGCCCAACCCTGTTCCTGGAGATCTACCGTCCTGTAGGTTTTCACTCCAACCTTAACAAAGCACACCATTCATTCAACAGCTAGATATCTTGTTGAGCTGCCGATTAGTAGAATCTGGTATGCAAAATTAGGGTTGAAGTGAAAACCTACAGGATGGTAGATCTGCTGGAACAGGGTTGGGCAGCCCTGCTCTAAATCAATAAAGAAAATAAACGTGGGAGGTGGCACACTTAGATGACACGTGCACGGTACATGTTGAGCTTTGATGATGTCACGCCTCTCACCACGCGTGTCTGTGACCCTCCCCCGGTGCAGGAGCAGGCCTCGTGGGTGTGTCAGTGTGACGAGGCGGTGGTGCAGAGGCTGGAGCAGGACTTCAAGGTGACCCTGCAGCAGCAGAGCTCCCTGGACCAGTGGGCGGCCTGGCTGGACAACGTGGTGAACCAGGTCCTGAAGCCCCACGAGGGCAGCGCTAGCTTCCCCCGCGCCGCACGCCAGTTCCTGCTCAAGTGGTCCTTCTACAGGTAGTGTCACCATGGTTATTTAACACGCTAAATTATCTACGGCCATCTGCAGTGCATTTAAGCCTTTGTTTTGGAATGCTCTTTTGTCAAAATTCCAAGTCAGTGTTCTAGAACTGTTTTCAGTTACCAGTAGTGATTGTGACATCAGCATTAGAATGTTCAGCTAAGAAAGTTCTAATCATACGGTTGTGACCTCACACAGGGTTAAACGGTGTATCAGATTTTGCTCTGTCCATCTGATCCTGCTCTGTCTTCAGACTTTTCTCTCTAACCTGGGGGTGTTTCAAGAAGCAGGATTACCGAGTTAGCTGGATAACCCAGAACAGCTCTTTTTACCGCAGTCCATGTTCCAGATTTGGGTGGGTTTGGGGTTTTTACTGAGTGCAATTATCAAGTTAAGTCAGTGATCCTGCTTCGTGAAACAGGGCCCAGTTCACTCTAATCTCTTTGTTTAATCTCCGGACTCTCTCTCTGGTCTTCTCCCTCCGTCTTCTCTCTTGCTCTGACCTGACTCTCTAATCCCCCTCTCTGTTCCTCCAGCTCGATGGTGATCAGAGACCTCACCCTGCGCAGCGCGGCCAGCTTCGGCTCCTTCCACCTGATCCGCCTGCTGTACGACGAGTACATGTTCTACCTGGTGGAGCACCGCGTCGCCCAGGCAACCGGCGAGACCCCCATCGCCGTCATGGGAGAGGTGAGCTTTAATTAGCCGCCGCTTTTAACGAGCGAGCCGCTTTAATTAGCCGCGGCTTTAATGCGCCACGCGAAGGCCCGGTTTTAATTAACGGCTGCCCCTGCCTGGCACGCACCACGCCACCGCGCTGTTTCTTCAGACGTCTGTGCTGTTCACACCGGTCTCAACGCGCCCTTAGCTTTATTACCGGGGATGTGGCTCGCACTCCCTGCTGTGGGTAAAAACATCCATTCGCACCGCATCGAGTGTGGCTCAACTAGCGCTAACGTATTTCACGGGCTTATTAGCGCTTATTACAGAGCGTAGAAGTTCTCAGCCTCTCCCTCGTACTGACTGCGATCCTTCTGCGTGACGAGAATCAAACGCTGCGTTCAACGCCTAAACTTCAGAAGAATCGAGTGGGGACACTTGTTGAAACTTGTCATCCGTTTAGGAAGCTGTTAGTTTGCTGTAACAACTGTAACAAGCTGCACTAATATATGATGGTAGTAGGTTGTCTGCGGTTATAAAAGGCTACATTGTGTACTCACTTTGTGAAACAGATACTATGGGTATTTCCCAAAACGTCAAGAAACTAACCGGGCAAACTCAGTTAGCCGTGTAGCCTACGTGAAACGGCTCTGTGTTGCTTGGTAACGTCACGTTAGGCCTGCTTCATACAAAGCTGTGATGTGAGTGGCCATGCTAGGAAAGGTCAGCTTCAAACAAGGTCAAAGTTTAAACAGTTTGAACCCTGATGCTGCTGAACTTGGCTTTATTTTGAGCTGTGTGCTACGCCAGGCTTAGCGTCGCTGCCAAGTCGGGCTTCAAGGCTCCCTCCGTAGGAATTTAATGGCTTGACTCTGTCAGTTTCAGTGATCGTGTGAAAGCAGCTTAAATGTTTTGCTGTGGTTTTATGTACCAACTGCAGTTCAAATTTTTCCAAGTGGCTCTGGATGTAAAGAGCCATAATGGCGGCCCTGTTTGAGCCAGCGCTCACTGGTTACCTCTGCCTTTTTCTCCTCACAGTTCAGTGACCTCAACTCCATGATGCCCATGCTGATGGAGAAAGGTAGAGTCCCGTCTGCACTGCTACATCACAGTGAGATCTGAATGTGTTCAAACACGTCCCTGAAACACACTCAGGGCTTTACAAGAACCTAGCAGCAGAACCCGCTTTTAAGATCAACAGTACTACATTAGTAACCGTCACTGGTGTCTGAAGGGTGTTGTGTATGTAGGTATTTATATTATTTCTGCTCTTGCAGACCTGTCCTATTATTTATTCATTTAGTCACAGTACAATAAGGTATATCAATTGGTATTAACTAATGTAGTTGACATGAATTGATGTATGAATACGTTGATTAAGCGTGAAATTTACTTTTCATTACTTAATGTATTTAACTACTAACTAATTATTAGTTACATGAATATTTATACATTAGCAGACCACAGGACAAAAGTATAGTTAGTTAAGCATTAACAAATGCATTAACGGTTTTCTTCATTCCTATTTGAATTGGCATGAAGTAATGTAGTTGTTAACATGAATTAATGATCCATAAACAAAGCTGAAAAGCTGAAATTTTCCGTAGTTAGTTATCAACTACATTCGTTTATGGCAATACAAATTGGACTAAAGAAAACCGTTAATGCATTTGTTAATGCTTAACTAATTGTAAAGCATTACACCGTACAGTAGAGTGGTACAGTGCATTTATTTATTTGTTCATTTTAACGATGCTGACGTGGTCCCGCTCTCCCAGACTCGTCCTTCTCGGATGACATGAGTGACCTGGGCAGTGACGGGGATATGTCACGTGACCTGTCCCGGGATATGTCACGTGACCTGACCCGGGACCCCGGCGAGCCGGCGGTCAAACGGGAGCGCATCGAGATCAACCACTCGCTGCAGGAGATCTGAGCTGGCCACGCCCACGCCGCGCCCCGAACCACGCCCACACCGCACCCGAGCCACGCCCACACATCCCCGGGCTGAGCGTGCCAGTGCGGGCTGTGTACATAGAGAAGAGCGTAGAGTTCTGTCCACCCCTCCCCCCCCCCAAACGCCCCGCAGCCAAAATCACTGGCTCTTCTCAAAGCCGGGAGGGCAGGTGGGCGGGAAGATTTGTGTCGTAGAGAAAAAGAAAAAAAAAAATGCTTATGTGAGATTCTGACTTTACTGGAGGGTATAGTTCTAATTTTTTTTTTGTTGTTCCTTTGCGTTCCTCTACTGCAACTTAAAAAAAAACCACACAAAAAAAAAACTGTGAATCTAAGAATGACCTTTTTGTACAGTGCTCAGAGTTCGGCTCGAGGCGTAACGTCGAGCGAGCGCTGAGGCCGCGGAATCGCCGTTTACTCCAGTGCCTTAGATGGGAAGACCGTAAGGAAGCTTGAACCACCACACCAGAAACCCACCTCTCCCACCTCTGCTGTGCCTCAACCGGATGAATGTATTTCAGAACCTCGGACCTTCGAGAGCACCTTCTCTAGGCCGCGGCCGCAGGTGTGGCCCCAAGACCTCTGGCCCCCGAGGCTTGGTGCTCCTCACGCTAACGCTAACGGCCTTTCTGAAGCTCCTGCCTTTCACAGTGGCCTGGAGAGGAGTCGTCACTCTGACCCCTGAAGGCCGTCTTCTCTCTGTGCTGTGAGACGGCCGTTACCTCATTCCTCAAACGCCACCCCGCTCAGTTTTTATTTTTTCTGTCCGTGTCCTCTCTCACGAGGGGGCTCTGTTTAAACAGGCCGGCCACTTTTCCTCATGTTCCCCCCCCCATCCCTCCCCCCTCCGTCCCCTCCGTGCTGAGAGCGATTGGCTCACGTCTTCACCCCGGGCCGAAGCCATACTTTCCACTCCGTTCCGTACGCGAGTCAACGCTTCGCGTTTGCGCTCGCAAAACAAGTGGGGGATCGCAAAAAATAAAAACCATTAAAAAATCCTGTTAGCACCAAGACGCTGTGACCAGCCTGAGCTGGGGTAACCAGCTCTCCCACACAAAAAAAGGCCCCAGCCTTTTAACATTTTTAAACCCGTCCACGTTCGCCCCTACCAGAATGTATTTTGGCTTTAGCTTAGGCCAAAAAAAAACAATGAAATCCCAACTATTGTTGGCAATACGTTTTATATCCTTTTGTTAAATGTTTTGGTTCAAGCTAACAGGTCAGTTGTGGCCAGAGTGTTGGTCTCTCCGTACCGTTGTTACTCCTTTTAGGTTCTTTTCTAGGGGAACTTGAAAAACCAAACACTTTGTGAGCGAAGCCCACTTACACAGTACGAGGCAGAGAAGGCTGTACTAGCTGTTGTTCTAAGCTTATTATACATAACTGTGTAGTAGTTTAACTTTTTTGTACAATAGAAGAAAAGTGATTTATAAAGCCAAATGTAAAACATATACATATATATTTAGTTTCTTGAACTGTTGTAGGAAGAAAAAAAAAAGAAATGTATTCATCGATGGCCTTCAACGTTACTGTTGATCCTTTCCCTATTTGTTGAACTTCTTGCCTTGATGTAGATGAACTGCACCTGACTCAAGCGATGTCACTTAGCCTCCTGTGATCTGGAGGGATAGAAACTCTCAAAATCTAATTGCTGGTACTCTGAAGAATATGCTGAACTGTCTGTGACTTTTCCCTCTTGTGAGAATGTTTTGTTTTTTAAGAATACATTTTGTCTTTTGTGAAAACACCACTTCGTCCCTTTACTTTCCCCCCAGAAATGTCTATCTATAATTGGAATCTTTATTTACATTTATTTTCGATGGGAGCGAGTCGCCCATGTGGAAGTGATTCGCTGTCTGTCGCGACAGTACTCTTGCTGGATTATGTGATTGGGGAACGTTTCCTTCAATGTAATTTGTTAATGTTTTGTTTTTTTTGTAATGCTGTTTAGACCTTTGGCTGAGGGGTTGTTTTTTTATTGGTCTAGTTCTGGTTCTCATTGCAAATATATTGAGCCTTTATCTCTTAAGTATTTTTAAACCTGTTTTTGACTACACTTTACCAGGCCTAACGCAGGCCAAGGTCTGTAACACACTGCATACTTATATTGTATTTTGTACTGGCCAAAATGTCTAATAAATGGGTGTAAAAGTTATACTACTTTGTGGCATTAAAGTCATTCTTACTAATAATGTGATGTTATTATAAAATGGCAGATTGGACAAGTTTAGGAAAATGTGGCAGTTTAATGAACCAATTCCTGCTCCTAGCTGTACATCATGATAACACAGATCCATATCCAACCCAGAAATGTGTACATCAGCCCCTGTTGACTCCTAAATATAAAATTCAAGTTTTCATGGCAATACCATGGCAGATATGCACGAGGGGTAGGCAGACATCCTGGTCACGTTCTTCAGTCAAATTCTTACGTCCAAAGTCTTCAATCTCAAGGCACAAACTATTCACATTGCATACAGCACAAACGAAAGACCTTACAAAGACAGTAACTTGCACTCCAAATAAAAACGGGTTTGGATTTTCCATCTGTAGAAAGCAGAGCGGAGAGGTCTTGTATTTGATTGGTCCGTGTTCTGAAGGGTCAGGTGACCAAACCCCGCTCTCAGGTTAGTGCATACGCTCCGACTGACAGAAACGGTGTGAGCAAGGTGACCACGCCCTGCTGTGGAGCCTTTACCACGGCGTTCCCCAGGGCCCCTTCCCGGACCTGAAAGTAATGCTGGGAGTTGGAGTCTTTATTAAACACACGGTGCGCTGTCAGTCACAGACTCCCAGTGAACCAGTCAGAAGAACGGTCTCCATGGCTACACACAGACGGGTCAGATCAGCGGGTCGCTGGCGGGAGGGCTCCCTCCGTGTCTGGGTTCACGGCTCCTCCCCCTCGCCAGTTGAAAGTGCAATAAGAAGTGCGTCCGGAAGATTCCAGAAAGGTGTGGAGGATCCCGGTCAGCTCACAACGAGCAGCCGGCCATGTATTTCCCTGCAGAGGAACACACAAACGCACACGCACGCACACACACACACACACACACACACACACAGACACACAAGACAGAAATGAGCACAGAAACAGACAGACAGAAATACAAACATACACAGGTCTGTCAGTATCTATATCTTCATAATGTGCCTCTACTAGGATCAGTTCAGAATGTGGAAAAGCCCTTGGTTGCCATAGGGATGGCATGCAGTGCGGTGAGTGATTACAGCTGACTGACCACCCTCACAGGAGGGCAGAGATCGGAGAGTTAAGCTGTTGATGGAGTGTGTTGACAGCAGCGGAATCGTACCAGTGGTGAACCTCTTCTTCACCAGGGACATGCGGTAGCGCCCCCCCACCAGCTCCACGCCCAGGCCCGACAGAGCTGCCCCGGAGCCCGTAAAATGCAGGGCCAGGCTGGGGGCCGGGCCCCTGGGGGCCTCCACACACTGCCAGCTGGCGCACAGCGTCCCCGAGCCTGAGGGAGGGAGGGAGGGGTGATCACCAGACTCAGCCTCGGCCCGACCTACTGTTCAACACCTGTCCCCTACAGTCAAAATCCATACACTACCACAGCGTTCTGAGCCCTATAGCCCTTTAAGGTGTGAGATGTGTGCTTAGAATGTTCTTGACTGAACATTCTAATGCTGATGTAACAATCACTACTGGTAACCTAAAGCTATGGAGTTCTAGAACACTTATTCCAAAAAGCCTATTCTTCAAAGTTTTATTGTGTGAGGTCACAAATGTGTGATTAGAATGTTCTTAACTGAACACTAATGCTGATGTCACAATCCCGGCTGTTAATTGGAATTATCCGCATCAGTTCCATAAGGTAATGAGACTGGTAAGACGTGACTAATTTCCACGTCCATATCAGAACAGTGAAGCCTGTCAGTACCGGTGCTGGAAAAACAGGGGCATCACCTGCACATCACTGACTCCGGTTTCCATGACAGCGTCTTTCAAAAGAGCAACCTAGCAATTTGGGTAATTAAGCAAGGTGACATCAGCTGGTTCTTAAACTTAACGAGGCCTTTTACTGTCTTAAACCTGACGTGCAAAGCCCACGGTCACCCTGAACACAGCAACCTCCCCCAAAACCCAACCACAACCCCACCCCCTCAGCAAACATGTATCAGATCCAGACTCCATCACTGTGGAACAAGACCTCAGCACACCTGTACCATTCATATGCTAATCCCACCATTTTAGATAATAACACCCCTGGGGGAAATTGTGCATGAAAAGGTAAGAAACAGGAAGGGAGGCTGTCATTTCAACCGGGGCAAAGGTTGATCTGAACGGGATTATGGGTAGGTCTGTGTCTTGAGCCAAAAGGGATTATGGGTAAGTGTGTGTTTGAGCTGAAAGGGGTGATGGGTAGGTCTGTAGGCTGAAAGGGATTATGGGTAGGTCAGTAGGCTGAAAGGGATTATGGGTTTGTCTGTAGCCTGAAAGGGATTATGGGTATGTCTGTAGGCTGAAAGGGATTATAGGTTTGTCTGTAGCCTGAAAGGGATTATGGGTTTGTCTGTAGCCTGAAAGGGATTATGGGTGTTTGAGCTGAAAGGGGTGATGGGTAGGTCTGTATCTGAGCTGAAAGGGGTGATGGGTAAGTCTGTATGCTGAAAGGGATGATGGGAAGGTATTCTGACAGACTGACAGAACAGAAGGCAGGCAGCTGATAGGACGGTACTGGAGCACTGACCTTTGCCATTGGTGGGCGAGAGGTTGGGCAGTTTCCACAGTAACCGCCGTTCCTCAGCATTCCTGCAGGGAGAGGGAGAGGGAGAGAGAGAGAGAGAGATGGAGAGAGAGAGAGTCAGTGAAGCCTGCACTACTTTAGCCCACACAGATTTACATTATTACACTTTAGCAAACTTACTTTAGCAAACACCGAAAGGGATTTAGGGGTACGTGCATATGAGAGCTACACTAACAGAAACAGCACCTCCCCCTGGCAGTTGCTCACCAGGACGCGGGGGGCTGGCACTGGGGGTCGGTGGCCGAGGGCTGGAGGGGCAGCAGGACCTGCACGTTGCTCAGATCGGCCCCCGGGGCCACGGCGGGGGAGCGGCTGTACTCCAGAGAGACCCGCGTCACGGTCCCGCTACGCTGACACTCCGCTGAGCACAGCACAGGAGCACAGCCTGAGTCCTGAGACGAGACCTGAGAGAGAGGAGAGGGGGGAGAGAGAGAGGGGGAGAGAGGGGGGAGAGAGAGAGAGAGAGAGAGAGGGGGAGAGAGAGAGGAGAGAGAGAGAGAGGGGGAGAGAGAGAGAGGAGAGAAAGAGGAGAGAGAGAGAGGAGAGAGAGAGGAGAGACAGAGAGAGAGAGAGAGGAGAGAGAGGGGGAGAGAGAGAGAGAGGGGGGAGAGAGAGAGAGAGAGACAGAGAGAGAGACAGAGAGAGAGAGAGAGAGAGACAGAGAGAGAGAGAGAGACAGAGAGAGAGAGAGAGGAGAGACAGAGAGAGAGACAGAGAGAGAGAGAGAGAGACAGAGACAGAGAGAGTGAGAGACAGAGAGAGGGGGAGAGACAGAGAGTGAGAGAGAGAGACAGAGAGACAGAGGGGGGGAGCAAGGGAGGGGGAGAGAGGTGGATGGAGAGAGAGACAGAGAGAAGGGGGGGAGTGAGAGAGAGAGAGAGACAAGAGAGAGACGGGAGCGAGAGCGAGGGAGGAGGAGGGGGAGAGAGGGAGAGGGTGATGAGTGAGCAAGGGGAAGAGAAAGAAAGAGCAAGAGAGAAAACGAGGGAGAAAGGAGAGAGGGAAAGAGAAAGAAAGCGAGGGAGACAGAACGAGAACCATAATTAATCACCGTAACTCACACAAATACAAAAGACAAAACAACAGTAGTGATGTCAACAGAATCTAAACAAACTGAAATACGTTGAGCCCCACCACGCACTGGTTTAAGATCACTTATACTGTGAATTACTCCAATCGAAAAGCAGGCTATTTCAAGTGTGACATTCGTGTCGCATTCATGAGTGAGTGAGTGAGAACCTGCACTGAATCAGTGGCGTTCTGCCCCTGGCCGCATACGTGCACCGCTCACAGAAGCCCTTTCACAGAGGCTGGCTGAAGAGATGATCGGAGGAAGGAGAGGCTGTGAGCGTCTCGGCCGGACTGACCTGGTACTTGAGCACGGTCAGGTTGTGGTACGAGGCCTGAGGGTTGAGCTGGGCCTCTCTCTGCAGGTGAGTGGTCAGAGTCTGCATGTTGAACCAGTAATCCCTGCAGTCTGGGTCACTCTGAGAGGGGTCACTGAAACACACGCACAATAATTCACAGCTGAACATGCATGTATACAATAACTCAGATCAACATGTACACAACAACTCTCAGATCAACATGTATACAATAACTCACAGATCAACATGTACACATTAACTCAGATCAACATGTATACAATAACACAGATCAGCATGTATACAATAACATGGATCAACATGTATACATTAACTCAGATCAACATGTATACAATAACACAGATCAACATGTATTCCTTTACATCAGATCAACATGTATACATTAACTCAGATCAACATGTATACAATAACTCAGATCAACATGTATACATTAACTCACAGATCAACACATACATACAATAACTCACAGGCTAAGAGGCACATACACATTTTAAGAGGCAATCAATTTATGTGCGCGTGGACTGCCTACCTGAAGAGCAGCTTTTGATTGGGCAAGAACTGGTCCACTCGAGCCGTGTTGACCAATCGGAAGCTGAGGACAGGGGTATTGGGCGTGGCAGTGAAGATGCGGGTG
This sequence comes from Conger conger, assembly GCF_963514075.1. Classification (NCBI taxonomy): domain Eukaryota; kingdom Metazoa; phylum Chordata; class Actinopteri; order Anguilliformes; family Congridae; genus Conger; species Conger conger. Next base: position 13,660,549 of record NC_083763.1, on the reverse strand, counting down.
ATTCCCGCGGGGAAGGACATGGTGACATCGCCTGTGATCTTCACCAGACAGCTGAGGGGAGAGCCAATCACAGTACTGTGTGAGGGTGTGCTATGTGCTGATTGGTGAATTATAATGAGAATAGTGCACAGGGTGGCAAATAAAGAAAGGTTCAGTGTGACATGGAGAGTAATTAGTACAGTGTGGTGAATATAATGGCGTTGTTGAACTCTGGTAACGAGTGACTCGAGTGGTGCACTGAAAGCTGATGTCAGTGTGTGGTGTGATGTTCTCTAAATGTTAATAGCAGTGTTCAGTGAATGTGAATAGCAGTTCTTAGTGAATGTTAAATGTCAGTGCTTGGTGAATGCTAGCGGCAGTGCTGAGTGAATGCTCAGGGCAGGGCTGAGTGAATGCTGAGTGTAGCTAACAGAATGCTAGCGGCAGTGCTGAGTGAATGCTCAGGGCAGGGCTGAGTGAATGCTGAGTGTAGCTAACAGAATGCTAGCGGCAGTGCTGAGTAAATGCTAAGGGCAGGGCTGAGTGAATGCTAGCGGCAGTGCTTGGTGAATGCTAACATAATGCTAGCGGCAGTGCCGAGTGAATGCTAAGGGCAGGGCTGAGTGAATGCTAAGGGCAGGGCTGAGTGAATGCTAAGGGTAGGGCTGAGTGAATGCTAAGGGTAGGGCTGAGTGAATGCTAATGTAATGCTAGCGGCAGTGCTGACTGAATGCTAGCGGCAGTGCTGACCGGTTCTGCTCCCCGCCCTTGAAGTAGGCGTTGATGTATTCCGTTAGAGCTGCAGCCACGGGCCAGGACTCCTGGGCGCTGAGGGAGAGGGGGCTGGGCCCCCGAGACAGGCCTGCTGGAGGAAGAGAGGCATGGCTAGACCAATCAAAAGAGCCGTGGCTACACCAATCAAAAGAGGCGTGGCTGGGCCAATATCTCAAAACACACTGCTTCCATTCTGAATACATATAAACACTTAACAGCGATGAAAGAACATTGATAGTTACAGTGTGTGTATGTGTGTGTGTGTGTGCTTGTGTGTGTGTGTGTGAGGGGGTACCCACCCCGGGTGGGGCTGGGGGGCCGTGGGGTGGGGGTCCGCCCGGCCCACTCACTGGGGCTGGAGGAGGACGAGGAGGGGGTGGTAAAACCAGGACTGGGGTCGGGGAACGGAGAGGAGCACACAGACCGGGACTAAAACACAGGAGGGGGAGGTGACACAGTTACAAACAGGCGGCCATTTTCACAAACATCATTCACGTCCTAACACCGGATAAACCGTGACGCCACATATAAAAAGACATTCATGGTCAAGCACTTAACATTTAGACGTATCAGACAACTCAAAAACATCTTCATTAAAATTACTCTTCTCTTCCTCCATAGATTATGTTCCGTTGACCCTTTAAGATGTGAGATCGCGTGATTAGAATGTTCTCAGGTGAACATTCTAATGATGATGTAACAATCACTCCTGGTAACAGAAAACAGTTCTAGAACACTTCAATAGCTAATACAGCAGGATATCCGCTAAAGCAATCCAGGTTAAGCACCTCGCTCCAGAGTGCAATTGCTGTGCCCCAACTGGGAACAAAACATGCAACCTCTCAGTTTCTCAGCCCAGCTGTCAAACTGCTCTACTACACTGCCACCCAGTGGGTTCCACACTGCCTCTCTCAGTTATATGCCTGAATAAAAACAAGCATTCAAGGTTCGAGTGCCATTTTACTGACAAAACCCGTCCAGCACAAGAGCCTTGAAACCCATTCAGTGGATTTCACACACCAGTCAACAAGCTGTTCAATATCCTCAGTATATTACACGAACAAATCCTTCTGATCTAACAGCACCCAGTGCCTTCAGCTCCTGGGCTTTGACTGTTGCCGTTATACTGTATGAGACACTAGAGCAGTGTTTTTAAAGCTTCAGTGCTGTACGAGTCAGAGGTCAGGTGACCTATCTTTTCAGGACGGCGGTGATGTAACAGCAGGGCTGTTACCCAGCTGCTGTGGAGGAGAGAGAGGGCGGTCTGTGGACCTGCTCCAGTGTGTTTAACTCAAACTCTCTACACACTTCCCTTGACCCACGACCTGAAACAAACACTTGAGGGGATGGTGGGTGGAATGCAGATTCCACACACTGAGGAGTGTGAGAAGCACTGGCAGCTCCGCACACAGTGTAGCTGTGAAATGACTGTGGCTACATCAAGCAGCTAGTGCGTACGAGCCATCAGTCCACCCGTTTCACTGAACTCCACCGCCCTTTGTACTAGCTGGCTAACTACAGTCTTTAGAAAGGAGCAAGCAAGTTAGCGAATGCTCGCTCACATCCACGCATCTAAAAATGAAAACTGTATCTGCTAGCTTTTCCCAACGAGGTTTACAGGCCTATACGCCTCCTACAGCTCGAAATCTATCATTATCTAGGCTAATCCACCCAAATTACCATGTAGCTGAATGACACATTTTCCCAAACAAACATAATGAACACGCAGTCAATGCATTTCAAAACGCTGGCAGTATGTTTGTGCAATGTGGTTGAACAGAGGTCTGTGTGTGAGAAACGGTGTGTATGAAATGTATTTGGAACAGGTGTGTGTGTGTGGGTGTGTGAGAGAGAGGGTGCTTGTTATGTGTGTGTGTGTGTGTGTGTGTGTGCACGCATATGTGAGTGTTTGTGTGTGTGAGAGAGGGTATGTATGTGCGTGTGAGAGAAAGAGGGTGCGTGTTTGTGTGAGAGAGAGGGCGTGTATGCAGTTTATCTGAGGGGCCTACCCTTTCAGTGCCGTTCAGGGGCCCCGGGGTCCGGGCTGCCCGGGCGGGTCTGGGAGGGGCCAGCCCTACCAGCTCTGTGCTCCCACGCTGGGAGGGAGGGGGGGTCACTGCAACAAGGCACCACAAGTGGAGTCAGTTCCACTGACCCTTTAAGGTGTGAGGTCACAAGTATCTTCTTCACTAAATATTCTAAAGCTGATGTCACAATCACTACTGGCAACTTAAAGCAATAGAGATCCAGAACGCTGACTTCGAATTTGAACATTCTAAAGCTGATGTCACAATTACTACTGGCAACTAAAAGCAATAGAGATCCAGAACACTGACTTCGAATTTGAACATTCTAAAGCTGATGTCACAATCACTACTGACAACTAAAAGCAATAGAGATCCAGAACACTGACTTAGAATTTGAACATTCTAATGCTGATGTAACAATCACAACTGGTAAATTAAAGTTCTGAGTTCTAGAACACTCAATTCAGTCTGTTTCCTGAATTGGTTGAACTGAAATAAAATGGACCTGAATGTTTAAAAAAAGACACAAGCACACATGTATGTGTGCATGTATGTACATAGGTTTTGTATATATTGGCTCAGTCCTGTGCACCTGTGCAGTGGTAGGGCCGTATGCTCGGGTTGTCCTGTCGCTCAGAGCATCGTGGGGGTGGCAGCCCATTTTGGACTGGCTCTTCCTCTGGACCCCTCTCCTTCCCGTCCTGGTCCTGCCCCCCCGCCGCCCCCTCGCTGAAGGGGTTCCGCACGGACCCCCGGTGCACCCGCTCCCTCCTGGGCTGGGGGGCGGAGCCCGAGGGCGGGAAACTCCAGCCGGATTGGGCGGCCTGGTGTGTGGGGCTGCCAATCATGGTGATGGAGAAGGGGTCCTCCGGAGACTCCAGGACAGGGGCGCCGGGGTCTCTGTCCGTGTGAGCGCCCGAGGAGGAGGACGAGGAGGAGGAAGGGCGGGGCTCTCGGTCCCGGGACCTGGAGGGCGGTGGAGGAGCCCAGGGCCCGGGCCTCTCGAAGGCGGCCAGGAAGGGGTCCTCGGGGGGGATGTGTCTGCAGCTCCACACCGTGGGGTCCAGCTCCGGAGGGGGCTGTGGGGGCCCGAACTTGGGCATGCTGACCGCGGCGTCCGGGGTCCAGGCGCATGCTGGGTCGCAGGGCGCGGGGGGGTCGGGGAAGGCCGAGAGGAAGGGGTCCGGGGTCCTCCCGTGGGGGGCTGCGCTCTTCTTCTGTGGTGCTGCCGCCGGCCATGCCGCCCAGCTGGCTGGCTCCGGAGAGGGCCCCAGGGGCTGATGGGAAGGAGAGTCCAGACCCGAGTCCTCCACGTTCTCGGGGGAGGAGGACTCTGAGGAGAAGGAGGGATCTGTGAGGAGAAAAACAGGATCGTTTAATCCAGACTTCACGTCTCTCCCTCTCTGTAAACAACTTTCCCTCCTTCCTCTGCACAGACAGTCTGAGACCCAGTTTCTGGGCCTCATAAATCAGAGCGACTGCTTTTATGACATTTTTAGGACAGCAGAACAACTTCCTTCCCCCAAAAACCCTTTCAAGCCGTTCCCTACCGGCCAAGCCGCTGGAATTAAAAGTGGACTCCAGCGGGGGCCCGAAAAGTGCCTCTGAACCCAATGCTGTGGAGCTCAACCTGCAACAGAGAATACAGCGGCCCTGTTAATGACCAAATCTAACCTGGGACAGAGAATACAGCGGCCCTGTTAATGACCAAATCTAACCTGGGACAGAGAATACAGCGGCCCTGTTAATGACCAAATCTAACCTGGGACAGAGAATACAGCGGCCCTGTTAATGACCAAATCTAACCTGGAACATGGTTCGGAGAGAGGATACCGTGGTCCTATTAATGACCAAATCTGGAGAATTTGCAGTGCGGCAATTCTCACACAGTTAAATTAAGTTATTTCCAATTTCAATGAAGTAAATTGAACAAATGTAATTAAATTCAGTTCAAGCCACTGACTGAAAAACCACCACAGAACATTATGGGTATTTTTCAATTCAGTACCTGATTGCACTGACAAAATCCAATTGAGCAATGAGTATTTCTGGTCCTGTTCTGTTCATTACTGGTTTATGTGTGGTTTATGTTTACGGTCCACCCGCAGGAGCCCAGAGGCTGCTTTACCTGTCACGGTCGGGGCAGGTGGTTGAACTTCGCGGTCGGTTCTGTTCACCCTCTGCAGCAGAAACATGCATTCATAAGGGCCACTTTCTCAAAAAGCTAAACAGTGCTTCAGTACTTACAATCACCAATGCTTTACCATGCCTGCCAACAGCCAGGTCAATTTCAGAATCAACTACACTGCTAGGCTGTGCAAAATCTCATTCATTCATTATCCAAACCCGCTTATCCTGATCAGGGTCACAGGGGGGCTGGAGCCTATCCCAGCATACATTGGGCGAAAGGCAGGAATACACCCTGGACAGGTCGCCAGTCCATCGCAGGGCACACACACCATCATACCTATGGGCAATTTAGACTCTCCAATCAGCCTAACCTGCATGTCTTTGGACTGTGGGAGGAAACCGGAGTACCCGGAGGAAACCCACGCAGACACGGGGAGAACATGCAAACACCGCACAGAGAGGCCCCGGCCGACGGGGATTCGAACCCAGGACCTCCTTGCTGTGAGGCAGCAGTGCTACCCACTGCACCATCCGTGCCGCCCTGTGCAGAATCTAAATTTCCCACATATAATTTTTCAGTAACGTTTCCAGTATAATCCAGAAGCAGGGAATTTTCAGGCCTTGAAAAATACATGTCCAGTGTTTGCAGTTACTGCAGAACATTCCGTCCTATCAGCTGTCAGACAGCACAGGCTCTAGATATAGAATGTGTAGAATGTGTGCTTATGACCAATCACATCTTCTGCCTTTGGTTCAGACATTCAGGACAAAATAATCTGTACTTCCTAATTAATCTGGAAAAGACACATTCCTGAAATACAGAGGATGTCATCTGCTGAGTTTTCAATAGATTTCCTCGGGGGAAAGTTCTCGGTTGTAGGTGATAGTCACCTGTTAGGTGCCCACTGACATACTGCAGGTGAGTTCAAAGCGCTCTTTCTAGCCATCACTAAAGGGGCATGTTTTAACCAACGCTGTCTCAGCACATTCTGTTCTGATTGGCCCAGACGGATTATAAGAAGGTCACGGCCAATAACAACACAATACACCCCAACAATAACTGCATGGCAAGCTCTGGCCAATGTTTGATTGTCTTGTAGGGAGGACCATTTCCTGCTTGTTCTACATGGACTGTGTTCATATCAGCTCTGCTTGCACGCTAGCACGTACACACTAAGAAAAACGATTCCATTACTTCAGAAGAAACTTGAGTGCGATGTCAATTTAGATTAATTTGATACTGGGTCATTTTTTTAGGCTCTATATAACTGAGGGTAGTGTTTATTTTCTGGACAGTGTTTACACTGTCAAACTCTGGCAGTGTTAGCAGGAGGATTTGGCAGGAGAAAGAAATCAATAGCCTAGAAGTGCGAGACCTAAATACTGTGGGTAGGAACGGCCAGAAACGACTGCAGGCCAGAAATGCTGTTCGAGGGTGGGACAAAAACAGAGTCCCCTTCAGTCCCCTCCTGAAACTGGGACAGTGCAGAACACTAAAATACTGCAGGTTTCACGGCAGGGTCTTCCTATTTTTATAGCCTTGCGAACTGCCATTTTGCCAACCCTGTTTCCCACACATTAATCTCTAAATCAATGGCCTACTGTTTCAAGCAAGCATGCAAGCTGAACTACGCTTTTGGTCACGGTGATAAATTGTGACTAAATTTGTCATCTCTCACTGTTTAGCATTTGCATACGTAATAGATACTTAATTCCCCACATTGATCGTTTAATTGGTTAGCCAATTACCAAGGTCGAATTGTTTTCTTTAACCTTTAATCATATGCATTAGTGGAGGTGTGCTTGAAAACGTGATGTAATTATCTTTGGGCACCTACACTGTTTATTCCAGCAAAACAGCAACTCCCAGGGCCATCAAACCCAATAATGAAGCCTTTAAGGAGTGAGGTCATAAACTTGATTAGAATGTTCTTGACTGAACATTCTAATGCTGATGTCACAATTACTACTGGTAACTGAAAACAATAAAGTTCTAGAACACTGACTTGGAATTCTGGAAAAACATTCCAAATAAAGGGTTAAGCAACAGCTGACTGTAGAGCAGTAGAGCTGTGAGCTTCCTCAGGCCTGTTTACACTCTGTACTCTAATAAGAGAGGAGTTATTCTGAGACAGCCTGCATTAAAGGGCCATGGCGCAGCAGGAAGTGGCAGGTCTGCTCCTCTAGAGGTGGACGTGCTGCTTAGAGAGGCTCTGAACATGCTAACAGCTGTCTGCTGTGACCTGCACCACGCAGTTTTAACTCACCCCTGCGGGTGGCGCTGTCCCCCTCGCCTTCTGAGCGTGCTCCGGTTGTGCAGCTAGAGTTCCCTAAGACACGGGTAGGAAAGAGAGAGAGAGGAGGAGAGAGAGAAGAGGAGAGGAGAGAGGGAGGGGAGAAAGAGAAGAGAGAGAGAAGAGGAGATAGAGAGAGAGGGGAGAGGAGAGGAGAGAAAAGAGGGTGATATCAGTGCTTGCAGACTCTCCCCCCCAGCACACACCTGGCCCTAGTGAAAGGCTCCTTACCCAGACAACGATACAGGCACTAGCCAGAAAATACAGAACACTGGAGCACTCAGAGGTCAAACACACTGTCTAATGGACAGATTCAGACAGCTGGAACATCTGCCTCAGAACACCAGCCCAGACATAACAGCCAGTCACCAGGGTCACTATCAGAGCAGACTGAGCACAACGCAGATTAAAACCAGGCCCTACTTACGGGAGAGGTTCCTCTTCATAGAGACCTGTGGAGACCAGGAGAGGAGAGAACGTCACATTTCACCCACAGAACTCCTGCCTTTACGCAGGCCCAGTAAAATACCCTTTCAAACACATCAGTGGAGAAAACAAACGTGGCACACTGAAATCCTGGCCGAATTCCTCACAACTAATTTAAGTAATGGAATGAACGCAATGAATTCAGGACAGCCGCTCTCTTTGCAACTTTATCGGACCAAGAGAATGCTTTTTGGAGATTAAACCAATGCCAGTAATTGGGAGCTAGATCGAGAGCGTGCCCTGTGTGTCTGCAACATTTCTCAATGCAGGTCAGTAAATAAAATAAATAAATAAAATAAGCAGAATACAAGGGGTGTAACAATGCATTCATCCAGAATCGATCCAGTTATAAATCACTGCAAAATACTTTATTTCAAATGTCTTACTTATTTTAATACAGTGGTTTTCTCTCTAGCGACACTGCCAACACGGTTGTTTACGTTTCTGAATCGACCTCATCGCTCGCTCCAGCGCCCTTTTTCCTTAACTTCCTTTTCCTCAACCGTGATGTCAGCACACTGCACTCTCGAGCTCAGTTTGGCTGTATGCGTGTGTCGTATCTCGACCGTGTTACAAAGGCTATCAACTGCTTCCTACTATATCGGATCATTACGTGTTGTATTCCAAGAAAAATTGTGATGTTTATATAATTTGTGTATCTTTCAGTGTTGAAGCCTAAAGACTCCGCCCGGATACTGGCCCGCGTTCCGTCTGCAGCCCCACTCCGAGCCCCGCCCGACCCCCGCCCGACCCCCGCCGTACCCCTCTGTTGGGGGGCAGGGTCAGAGCCCCCACGGTGGCCCGCAGCTCCAGCTCGTTGGCGGCCGAGCTCCCCCGCCCCCCGCTGCCCACGGGGCGGATCTGGATGCGGAACTTCTTGGGCTCGTCGTCGTCAAAGTCCGAGTCGCTGGAGTAGAAGTTGTTCTCTTTGTCCAGAGAGGAGCGTACGGAGGCGCGCAGTCAAGGAGCAGGCTGCAGAACCCCGAGAGAACCAGTACAGAACCCTCACAGAACCCTCACAGAACCCTTACAGCACCCTTACAGAATCCTCACAGAACCCTCAGAACACAGAACTCTCAGAATCCTTACAGCACCCTCACAGAACCCCTACAGACCCCTTACCGAACCCTTACAGAACCCTCACAAAACCCTTGCCAAACCCTTACAGAATCCTCACAGAATCCTTACCAAACCCTTACAGAATCCTCATAGAACCCTTAGAATCCTTACAGCACCCTCATTGAACCCTTAGAACCCCTACAAAATCCTCAGAGCCCCTAAAGACCCCTTACAGAATGCCTACAGAATCCTTACAGAACCCTCACGGAATCCTTAGAGGACCCTCACTAAACCCTTACAGAATCCACACAGAACCCTCACAGAGCATGTACACGCCAGGGTTCCTCAAACTTCTTCCTTCCTTCCAAAAAAACTCCAAACTCTCTCTCCCCCCGCCCTTCATTCCCCTGGTGTAGAGCACGGGCAGGTGGCAGAAATCTCTCCCGGCCAATCGGCAGTCACTCCACATCAGCGTAATCACAGAGGGGGAAAGGCGGGACGTAATTGGTCGGACGGGCTGACGACAGAGAGTAAACAGCAGATGTTCGGCTCGGCAGGACCGCAGACCGAGATCCCCGGTGTAAAGCGAGGGAACGCGAATCACCGACAATGACGGAGCGCGCTCCATTTCTAAATCCCCGCAGCGAGCCTGACTGCTGGGATGTAAATCTCCGCTTCCTGAGCGGGGTTCTACGCCGGCAGAACCCGCGGCGTCGTGTCCGTGCTCTGACGCAAAGCGCGCGAGGTCATCGGCGAGGTTCTGTGAAAGACGCTGAGCCAGGAGATGAGCGCAGGTGTGATTTAAGAGTGCTTCACCGGCCAAGAGCTTTCACATCACGCGAGAAGGAACACGCTGTACCTGAACTCCTTTGAGGGAGTCACTTAATCTATTCTCACTTGTTTTTCCACCGGTCTATCTTTAGCCCTTTGTATTTTATACTTTAATCTAGGACTTTTGAGTTTATATTTGTCTCGGCACTCGCTCCTCAAGTCGTAGTTGTTTTGGTATGGTAGTTACAGGCTTGGCCTATCTACCTTGTGTACATATGTTCATGGCCTTACAACCAATCATATATGAACTGTACCTTATCTGACGTGTTCGGTTGTTTGTTGCGGGACCTCGATATGCACGGTTTTGCGGTTTTGTATGTTCCTTTTCGATAAAAGCGTCTGCTGAGCAAAATGCAATGCACTCGTACTAAAAAGAAAGAACCAAATAACCGATGTATTGATTTAAACCAGGTTGAAATACTTGCCGTCCTTACAACAAACGAAGGCTGACATTAGGATTCATCGGTTTCATATCAGAATGTGCAGACGGGCGGGCTGCGTTTCCTGGGCAGTACCGGCAGTTGGTCTGCACGCGCGGGTCTTCAGGGCCTGCTCGCGGCGGAGGCGGAAAGTGGCTCCCGCGCGCGAGGGGAGCGAGAGCCTCCTGCCGACCGCAGCGCTTCCTGTGCAGCGCGCGTACGCCGCGTCTCTCAGCCGCACCGACAGCCGGCAGCTCCGTCTCATCGCCATGCCTTTCCTGTTATTGCTTTCCCCACGCGTGCGTGTGTGTTTGTGTCTGCGTGTGTTTGTGAGTGCGAGTGTGACTGCGAGTGTGACTGCGTGTGTTTGTGAGTGTGAGTGTGACTGCGTGTGTTTGTGAGTGTGACTGCGTGTGTTTGTGAGTGCGTGTGTTTGTGAGTGCGTCTGCGTGTGTTTGTGAGTGCGAGTGTGTGCGTGTGTTTGTGAGTGCGAGTGTGTTTGTGAGTGCGAGTGTGTCTGCGTGTGTTTGTGAGTGCGAGTGTGTGCGAGTGTGTCTGCGTGTGTTTGTGAGTGCGAGTGTGTGCGTGTGTTTGTGAGTGCGAGTGTGTGCGTGTGTTTGTGAGTGCGAGTGTGTTTGTGAGTGCGAGTGTGTTTGTGAGTGTGAGTGTGTGCGTGTGTTTGTGAGTGCGAGTGTGTCCGTGTGTTTGTGAGTGCGAGTGTGTGCGTGTGTTTGTGAGTGCGAGTGTGTGCGTGTGTTTGTGAGTGGGAGTGTGTTTGTGTGTGCGTGTGTTTGTGAGTGCGTGTGTGACTGCGCGTGTTTGTGAGTGCGAGTGTGTGTGTGTGTTTGTGAGTGTGATTGTGTCCGCGTGTGTTTGTGAGTGCGAGTGTCTGCGTGTGTTTGTGAGTGCGAGTGTCTGCGTGTGTTTGTGAGTGCGAGTGTGTGCGTGTGTTTGTGAGTGCGAGTGTGTGCGTGTGTTTGTGAGTGTGTGCGTGTGTTTGTGAGTGCGAGTGTGTGCGTGTGTTTGTGAGTGTGTGCGTGTGTTTGTGAGTGCGAGTGGGTGCGTGTATTTGTGAGTGTGAGTGTGTCTGCGTGTGTTTGTGAGTGCGTGTGACTGCGTGTGTTTGTGAGTGCGAGTGTGACTGGGTGTGTTTGTGAGTGCGAGTGTGTGCATGTGTTCGTGAGTGCGAGTGTGTGTGCGTGTGTTTGTGAGTGTGAGTGTGTGCGTGTGTTTGTGAGTGCGAGTGTGAGTGCGAGTGTGACTGCGCGTGTCTGTCTGTGCCAAGCGATTCGTCCGCTAAATTGTATCGATTAATGAGCGCTGTATATTCATATTCTTCCCTCCTACTGATCTCTTGTGTCAGAGAGCTTCAGCCAGAATCATAATCTCTGCACACATGTATATATGAATATAGCCCTGTATTCATGTCGCCGGCAGACCGGACGCAGTGAAGGATATCGTTCTCAGTGACGTCAGCTCGAATTACGAAACCCTCCTCGTCCACTTCCGGAGAGTTCTGCAGAGAGAGAGAGGAGAGAGAGAGAGAGAGAGAGAGAGAGAGAAGAAGGAAGATGGTATTAGTTGCTTTCATCTCAAACAGTTCTAGCAGTGACAACAAAACCAAAACAGCGGAAGTCAACACAGGCATAGGTTGCCAGGGTATCATAATAAAGACTGAGCAGGTTTGATTTAGAATATTTTCAAGGTGAAAATCCTCCGTAGTATGCCGTCACCAGTTCAACAATTGTTTTGGATTCACAATTAGAATGCGATCTCAGCCAATCAGCCTCCAGGATCGAAACAACCCGTTTTATAATACAAATTAAACGGGATGAACTGAAAATAATAAATAAATAATAGAAAATAATATTCTGCATGGACTACCATGCCACTCACTGCCATCAAACACAATCATATCTCCATGTTATTTTCCCATTGTGTACGAAATAAACTGAAGCAGAGCATACGAGATTAGATCTTGAATGACAGGAATGATAATACATTCACTGTTTATCTTTAAACTGTCACGGCTCTGAGAAGCTAACAGGCGCAGCACAGTAATTTCACGGGGAGGGAGATAAGCTAGCGCGGTTAGCCCGGTATATGGTATTTAAAACCGAAACAGCCGAGGCAGAGCATCCGCGTTTGAGCAAACATATCAGTATAATAGCAGTAACTGTACACGTGGCCATGCTAGTACTGTCTAAGGCACCTCCTAAATCAGACACTGTTGCTGAACAGTGCTGTAGGGTCTCAAAAATGTGCTTTGCCTAGTGAAAATCTGAAGTACCTTTCATACTGAGACTAGATACTAAACTAAACCAAGTAATTTGTTATTTAACTGAAGCCTTTATCCAAAGCGACTTACAGTTGACTAGACTAAGCTCCCCCCCGGAGCAATGCAGGGTTAAGGGCCTTGCTCAAGGGCCCAATAGCTGTATGGATCTTATCATGACCACACCGGGGCTTGAAACACCAACCTTCTGGGTTCCAGTCAGAAACCATAATCACTAGGCTACAGGCTGCACCAGAAGATACATTACATTATTGGCATTTGGCAGACGCTCTTATCGAGAGCGACGTACAGTTGATTAGACCAAGCAGGAGACAATCCTCCCCTGTAGCAATGCAGGGTTAAGGGCCTTGCTCAAGGGCCTAACGGCTGTGCGGATCTTATTGTGGCTACACCGGGGATCGAACCACCGACCTTGCGTGTCCCAGTCATGTACCTTAACCACTACGCTACAGGCCGCGTAGTGCTGCCAAAGATACCTTTCTAAACCACACAGTGGTAAAGAGATTCATAACATGGCGGCAGCCCCAGCAAGGAAGCGATAAGATCTAACAGGATAGTAACCAGAGGCTTGTGACTGGGACAGTAATATATGAACAGGATAGTAACCAGAGGCACATGACTCGGACAGTAATATATGAACAGGGTAGTAAACAGAGGCACATGACTCAGACAGTAATATATGAACACGGTAGTAACCAGAGGCACATGACTGGGACAGTAATACATGAACAGGGTAGTAACCAGAGGCTCATGACTGGGACAGTAATATATGAACAGGATAGTAACCAGAGGCTCATGACTGGGACAGTAATATATGAACAGGGTAGTAACCAGAGGCTCATGACTGGGACAGTAATATATGAACAGGGTAGTAACCAGAGGCTCATGACAGGGACAGTAATATATGAACAGGGTAGTAACCAGAGGCTCATGACTGGGACAGTAATATATGAACAGGGTAGTAACCAGAGGCTCATGACTGGGACAGTAATATATGAACAGGGTAGTAACCAGAGGCTCATGACTGGGACAGTAATATATGAACAGGGTAGTAAACAGAGGCACGTGACACGGACAGTAATATATGAACGCACACGCGCTCTGTACACAGCTCCATCTGCCTGCACATTCCGGAGCGCGTGCGGAATGAAGTGTGTGGAATAAAGTGTCTGGTACAGCATTACCACAGACGATTAGGCAGCCAGTCCTACAGCTTTATAGCTGGAGTGATTAAACAGCGAGCAAACACGACACACCTGGGCTGCCTTACGGGCGTAGCGCTGTCCCTGCTAGCGTCGGTGGATAACGGCCGGGAAAGAAACATCACTCTCTCCCCTGATTTAGCCTGACAGGCTTCGGTTAGCCTGTCCACTTGATAAATATTTGGGGCGATAAAAAGTAGCAGGCTCTCAGGGATATTTATGCGGCACTATAAAGGTAAATGTGCAGTGCGGTGCCAAAAAAAAAGCAGAATCGCTACTACAGAATGTTTAGGCTCACCTGGGGGTGATTCAACTTCAGCGTATAGATCATGAATGAAACAGGCCATGGCACAATGGGGAGTGTGTATGATTTTGTAGTAATTTGTGACCAGCATTTGGTCAAAGGGATATTGCATACCCTTTAGATGCCAGTAACATTTCCACCGATTACAGACCATTTTAATAGAAGCTCTGTTCTCACCAATAATTAGAAACCAGATTTAACTTGACTGTATATATTTACTTAGGAATGTTTTACTTAACATTTTCAGGGACCTGCAAGAGTGCTGACATCATCTCATTTTACTGGCATCTAACCGGCATTTCAAAAACAATGAAACCAGCCACCTCTACTCCCTTTCAGCCGAGCTGGAGAAATTTGTGACATAATTATTTCAAATACAGAATGTATTTGACTGTGTTATGGTGGCTAGCACTTACACCACACTCTCAGAAATAAAGTGACAGTGGGGGTACATTTTTTGTACTTCAGGGATCAAGTTTCCCCAAATGTACCTGTCCCTGAAAGCACAATAATGCTCTCTTGGGTACAAATGAGTACATTTTCCAAGCAAAGGTACAAGTTAATAACATATTGCTGGGTACAATTTGATGTACCTTTTCAGGCACAGGCACAATTTGATGTACCTTTACTTCTGAAGGTGTAGGTTGATGTGCACTAGCCTCTACGCTAGTCTGTATTTAGCAGAATGAAGTGGGTCATATCTGACAGTGAGGAGCCCTATGGTCACCCAGCTCCTGTCAGAGGCAGGTCTATTAAAAGCCTGTTGACTGGAGACCGGTCCAAACCCACCCCTGTACACCCGGGGGGTTCTGGGAAGCCTAAAAATAGGTGGGACAGATGCCTGGCTCCTGTCCGTCAGCAGGTTGGCAGGGCGACACAAGAGATGCGATGGACGCACACACATACAGTCCCCACAGAGACACACACACAGTCCCGTCCCCCGCCACACACACACACACACACACACACACACACCTCACACACACACACACACACACAGTCCCCAGACACACACACACACACCTAACACACACACAGTCCCCACACACACACAAACACACGTTAACACCCAAGTGGGATCCCTCTCCCAATCACTCTGAAGGGCCAGGTGCATGAAGGGCCAGGGCTAAAATGGGACTGCTGTTGGCATGGCACGCACTGGCACACACTTCTTCATTCACTCACTCTCTTGCCCTCTTCACTCGCACTTACACACTCATGAGCTCACACACTCACTCACGCAGGGCGGGGGCAGAAGTAGGTCAGCACTGCCCTGTTTGAGTGTGTTTGTCAAGAGGGTGTATGGGTAAGGTGTGTGTGTGTGTGTGTGTGTGTGTGTGTGTGTGGGGGGAGGGTGTGCGGGTGAGGTCTGTGGGTACTCACCAGAGTCTCTGGCACAGCTGAATCCCTGAAACCACAAACAGAAACTGAGATGAGCACAGAGGGTACAGAGACATATGGCTAACAAAATTAAACTGCCACTGAGGGTGTGTGTGTGTGCATGTGTTTCTGTGTGAGTGTGTGTGTGTGTGTGTGTTTGCATGAGTGCATATGTGTGTTTACTTTATGTTTGTGCAAGTGTGTGTGTGTGTGCATGTGTTTCTGTGTTTATGCATGTACACGCGTGTAGTGGAAGCGGCTCACTCACGTGGAGTGTGTGTTTATGCACATACACACGCGTGTAGCATTAGGGCTCACTCACGTGGAGTGTGTGTTTATGCACATACACACGCGTGTAGCATTAGGGCTCACTCACGTGGAGTGTGTGTTTATGCACATACGCACGCGTGTAGCATTAGCGGCGCACTCACGTGGAGCCGGGCTCCTTGTCCTTCTTGCCCAGGCCAGGCAGACGGAAGGCCTTCCCCCGGCTCCTCTTCCCCGTGTCGGGCACCAGGGCGGAGCTGTGCCCCTCGAAGCCCACCAGAGCTGCAGCACAGAGCCGGCACTTTACCGAAGCCCCACAACAACAACATCCTCACTACAACAACTACAATCACAGACCTGTCCCAACATACACGCACATCACACACATACTGTATACAGTGCAGTCCGTAAGTATTTGGACAGAGGTACAATTTCTGTTCTTTTGGCTCTGTACCCCAGCACATTGTATTTGAAGCTCTCCAGTGCTCTTTCTCCTTAATGATGTTCCAAACAGTTTATTTTGGAAAGCCTACTGTTTGGCCGACGTCTCTGATTGTTTTTTTCTTACTTCTCAGCCTCATAATGGCTTCCTTTACAGGCAGCATTAGCAACAAAGGACTCCAAAGGCAATCAAAAGCCTAGAATCAAGACTAGATACTACATGTATAAGAAAGCTGTCAATAAGGAAGCAATTGAATACTCCCAACTAATCAGAAACAGCTGAGAAGCCAACTGTCCAATTACTTTTGGCCCCCTGATATGGATGCAAATGCCCTCAAATTAAAGGTGAAAGTTCAACCACATATTCATTGTTTCATTTCAAATCCAACGCGCCAAAAGAAAATAAATTGCACCGCTGTCCAAATACTTACGGACTTTGCGGTACAAATGCACCCCCAACAAGCACAGCAAACCTCCTTCCCATCTCCCCCTGGGCTATCTTTAAAAATAACCATGACTGATAACGATGGCTATCATAGTGGGTGTCACTGAGGATAAACGCTGCGAGCCAATCGCAGGGCAGAGATGTGAGCACGTGACCACCCCCTCAGGGCTATGTACCTGGCCTGTCCTTGCCCGTGCCCTTCAGCTCAGCAAACTTCTGGATGAGGTTCTCGATCCCGATGTTCTCCACGTTCTGCTTAAACTCCTCGTGCACCTGCGGGGGAGAGAGAGGTTTGACATTTACAAAGGTCCTTTATGCATTTTTCACGTAATTCTGTTCATCACACGCACTCTCTTGTTCACAAGAGTAAATATAGTTGCAGCATTGTCAGGTAAGAACCAGAAGTTAAAAATAGTCAGCCCTGCATAGTCCACCTCACACAGAACTCCTCCTGACTGAAAGTGGGTATGTCATTAACCACAAACCTACATAACATGGATTCCAAGCCCTGGCATAGCCACAATAAGATCAGTGCAGCTGTAACCACAGTAAGATCAGTGCAGCTGTTGGGCTGTTGAGCGAGGCCCTTAAACCCACAATTGCTGCAGGTGGGATTGCCCCCTGTCTAGTCTAATCAACTGCAAGTCACTTTGGATAAAAGTGTCAGCTAAATAACTGTAATGTACTATAATGTAAAATAGCCTGAGGCTTCACACCCCCAGCTCCCAACACTATTTTTTATAGGTTTTGAAATTGCTAGTTTTTATTGTCCAGATAAATAAAGAGAGAAACAGAGAGACAGATGGACAGACAGTGAATAAGAGCCAGAGAGAGAGAGGGAGAGAGGAGGATCAAACAACATTAAGCCATGATGATAGTCATTACTGAAATGTCTAAGACAGCTTGTGTTACTCTACGCATATGCACAGCTATGAATCACCATTTCCCACTTTACACGGTGAAAAAACCCCATCAAAAGTCCCCTTTTCACCCATAAACACACACTCACAAAACAAACAGTACATTCACTCTACAGCGTTCCCCTTCAACAATCCCCCGCTTCGACTTCCCCTGCATTCAGTGTCTCGCTATGACTATCACCGAGGGGGGAAATTGAGTAGATTTTCACAGGGAGCGCGGTATTAAAATGAAAAGAGCGCCTAAGAGAGTTCATTTTCTCTCTCTGTTCTCAGTGCTGTAGGCCGTTATCACAGCTTGTCCATTATCGCCTCGGCGGTAACGGCGGCGCTAAGTGCCTTCATTATCGCTTCTGCGAAGCGCCACATCACCCAGCGCACCGCCGCCACTCCAACCACAGGGCCACAGAGCGCACGCCCCGCGGGCAAGGGCTTCTGGGTAGGGCCGGGCGTACGACCGCGTAACGCTAGCGTACGGCAGGAAAAAGAGATCCCCGGCCGAAAAGAACTGCTCAAGCTAGGTTTTGAAACAGCTGGTAGCTGGTTGACCGACCGGTTCAGACCAGCTCCATACTCAAACATGGTTTAGCTGGTTAACCAGTTCAGACCAGCTCCCAGCTTGATGGTTTGAGAGCCTCAAGCTATGTTTTGAAACAGACAAGCTACCAGCACCCAGTTAGACCAGCTTATGACCAGCTTTGCCATGCTGGTTGACCAGCTCATACCCAGCCAGACCAGCTTATGACCAGCTTTGCCATACAGGTTGACCAGCTCATGCCCAGCGAGACCAGCTTATGACCAGCTTTGCCATACTGGTTGACCAGCTCATACCCAGCTAGACCAGCTTATGACCAGCTTTGCCATGCTGGTTGACCAGCTCATGCCCAGCTAGACCAGCTTATGACCAGGGTTTGTCACTACTGACACACGCCTGTCTCACCTGAGTGTGTGTGTGTTCTCACCTGAGTGCATAGGTCCTCTATGTGCACATACCTGTCCAACCTGCACGTGGGTGTCCTCTATGGAGTGCGAGTAGGCCTTGATCAGCTGCTTCATCTGCCGCAGGTGAGTCTCCTCAATGTCCTGGAACTTCTGCACACGTGCCAACACAACAGTCACAAGTGAAACACAATCAAAACACACTTCCTGTTTCGACAGCATGACGCGGAAAAATCAGTTGCAAGTTCCCCGTTTATTTGCTTTGATGCAGGGCTTCCAAGGAAATGAAAGGTAACCACGAGACGCAATTGTTGTGTTCGTAAAGTTAAGCTTATTTAGAGGAACTTTAGCCCGCAGTCAGTGATACTGCTCCTGGTTACCATTTAACATACTCAATACAGGGCCCAACAGTCACCACTCAACACTACCTGAACAGCCATCCACACACTAACCGCACAGGATGTTGGGATGTAGAACACACAAACAGTTTGAAGCCCCGTCCACACCGAGAACTATAACTACAACAATAAGTATAACGATGACGATGTGAGCATCCACACTGATGAATGATAACGTTCTTTAAACCATCACTCAGCTATGTCACCCGCCAGTTTGAACGAGACCCCATGTATATTGGGTTGGATTTTGATTGGCTGTCAGTGTTTTATCGTTCATGCAGCTGGATACCATCACTCAGAAAATGATCCCAACAATATCGTTCATCACTGTCATTGTCGTTATAGTTGCAGTGTGGACTCCACTATCCACTTGACAATTTTTAAAACGAAAAAGATATTCATAGTTATAGTTCTTGGTGTGGATGGGCCTTGAGGGTCATTTTGATAATGAAGTATAGTGCAATGGTATCAAAGTCCCCCCTCACATTCAGCAGACCCCCTAATCAGAGCCCCTGCCAGCACCCTGGCCTGACCACGCCCCCCACCTGTACTCACCTGAGCAGAGTCACACATCTTCAGTTCAAAGTCTCCGCCTACGCGGTTGTACTTCTCTACGCAGGCCCCGAACGACTCCCCCGCTTTCTTTACCTTCATCTCCATCTGTCACAGGGAGTGAGGGAGGGAGAGAGGGAGAGAGGGGAAGAGAGGGAGAGCAAGGGAGAGAGAGGGAGCGGGGGAGAGGTGGGGAGAGGGAAGGAGACGGGGAGAGAGAGGGAGAGGAGGAGTGGGAGAGTGAGACAGAGGGAGGGAGAGGGGAGAAAAGGGGAGAAGGGGAGAAGGGGGGGTGGAGGGGGAGAAAGAGGGAGATTAAAAGAGGCAGAGGAGGACAGAAAAAGGAGGGAGAGGGAGGCACAGAGAGAGAGGGAGATGAGGAGAGAGAGAGGGAGAAATGGAGATGAGGAGAGAGAGAGGGAGAGAGAGAAGAGAATAGGACAGAATGTATTGGTGTTGGTCAGTGTACAGGTAGGCACTGTTATCATAACTCTGACTTTAGATTAAAAGAGTATTCATTAGGAGAATATCTAAAGTGAGTATTTGATGCAGATGTGCTTTCACGGGCTGTTGGTGGTGTTCGTCTGGGCTGTGGAGGCACGGTGGGCCACACACCTTCTCCAGCTCCTTCTGCGGGGCCCCCTCCCTCTGCAGCCGCTCTAGCTCCGCGCACTTTCCGTGGTAGGCCTCCCGGGACTTCTGCAGGTGTCCGCTCTGCACCTGGAGGGCCTGCACTGCCTCTACGGTGCCCCCCTGCTCCTCCTTCGTCTGGGAGCACACAGAGAGAGGGAGAGGGAGAGACAGAGAGAGAGAGAGAGAAAGAGAGAAAGAGAGAGGTTATCTATGGTACCGGGTCATAGTGAGAGGTGTTTATCTACTGTATGTAAGTTTTACATGTCCATTCTACAGCAGCACAGAGACACGCAGATATGCCAAGCAGCAGGGCTGAATCGGGGGATTCGCAGGGACGCACCAAATCGGGAGATTCACTGGGGTACACTGAATCAGGGGATTCGCTGGGACACACTGAATCAGGGGATTCGCTGGGACGCACTGAATCAGGGGATTCGCTGGGACGCACCAAATCGGGAGATTCACTGGGGTACACTGAATCAGGGGATTCGCTGGGACACACTGAATCAGGGGATTCGCTGGGACGCACCGAATCAGGGGACTCGCTTGGGTGCACTGAATCAAGGGATTCGCTGGGACGGACTGAATCAGGGGATTCGCTGGGACGGACTGAATCAGGGGACTCGCTGGGCTCACGGCGAGCGCATTACCTTGCGGTGAACTTTGACCTGCTCCTCGCCGTACTTGTTGATGTCGCGGATGAGGTCGCTCATCTTCTTGGTCAGCTCCAGGTGGCAGAGGGCCAGCTTGTCCGAAGAGACCCGGAACACGTCCCACATGGGGGCGAACGTCCTGGGGGCGAAATATCCATTCAGTGCTGTCCAGTCTCAAGGGTGGGTGCACGCTTTTGTTTCAGCCCAGCACTACGACCCCTGATTCCACACAGTCTTGACTGATTGAACCATGATTAGTTCATTTGTAGAATAAGGCATCTTAGTGCTGGGCTAAAACAGAAACCTGCGCCCACACCGGCCCTTTTCCGATAAGCCCCTGACAGAGTATGCACATATATAGAGAGACAGAGAGACATACAGAAAGATTGATATTGAAAGAGAGAGACAGAGAGACTGCACTTCCTCCTAAATAAAGTACATCGTAACCTACACAAGAGATTCTTAAAAAATAAAAATAAAATAAAACAAAAAATACTTGAGTTGATTCAACATTAACATTGTTATTGTGTTGTTGTTTTTGTTGTAAGAATGTTCACATTATTATACTGTACACATGTATTTTAACAGATTTAGAGATAGAGTGAGAGTGATGAGAGAGATAAGAGAGTGATAGAGAGAGATGGAGTGAGAAAGAGAGAGAGAGGGAGTGATAGAGAGAAATGGAGATAGACAGAGAGACAGAGAGAGACAGAGAGAGAGAGAGAGAGAGAGATAAAAACTGCCTTTCTGCAGTAATGAAACAGCAGCTCATAGGTCACAGGTGAGAAGGCAGACAGGAAGTGAGGAAGCCAGAGAGGATGATGGGAGGAAGAGATAACCGACCAACCATGACCCCTCACTTACAACACACCACCCATCCTGCCCGTCAGCTACACGCAACACAAGACCATCATGCCAGGCACATGATCGTCACATAACTCTTGTGTAAGCAAGCAGTTTTCATATACTTCATCAGCCAGCAATGCACTTTCTCATCACTGTTAACTGAGGTAGTAGAGCATGGGCAGGTTGGTGTGTGTGTGTGTGTGTGTGTGGGAGGGGGGTCTTGCTTTGTCGTTTGCTTACCCAAGTGTGCTTCCATTGCCCGCCATCTTGGCCAGTTTATTCATGGACTTGGAGTATGTTTCCTCGATGGCCGCCCTGTGAAACACACACATTCCAATTAGGTGTGTCAGTGGTTTTGGGGAGTGGTGTGTAGTGTAATCTGAGTGAACCAGTAATGGCTAGCTCCAGCCCTGCCCACAGCCTAGGACGGAGTCTGTAGTGCAAGACGGTGTTAACATTATCACTCCTGAACACTCGAAGGCAATTGGGTTTCTGCTTAGTTTTTTTCTTCTGTGAAGAATTGCACTCGTTTCGGTTTCCCCGCTTCAGTACCCTGAACAGTTTCTAACCCCTGAAGCTGCACTGTTCACCCTGCCACCCCTCCCAAACTGTATGGAGACCCTCACCACAGAGACACTGCCAATGGGACACTACACCCTACTGGCTACTGCTCTGTAACTCTTTGAAGAGTTTTCTGAAATGTTCTAGAACAGTCAGTGTTCTAGAACACATTGTTTTCAGTTACCAGTAGTGATTGTGACATCAGCATTAGAATGTTCAGTAAAGAACATTCAATAAAGTGATTCTTCCCATGTGTAGTCAAGTTAGCAAACAAAAATGGCTGCCAACTGGAAAGACGGTGAGAGAACAAAAGTTGACAATCATTTGGCAGTTATAAGGCACTTCAATCAATGTAATAATTGATGTTAAATCTCAGTTAAGCAGCTAATCAGCTAGCTAGCATTGTTCATTTCATATCCAATTCGTATTTTGTATATTTTGTGTTAAAAAGGCATTGGCGACAAAGTAAATGGAATTTAAAAGTATTGTTTGTTTGTGGTCTTGAATGCATGTCAGGAGTGTGAGTAATAAACAGATCTGGCCAGGAGCGACAGTCTGCCTATCAATACTAATCAGAGCAAGACATTGTATTGAGTTTAGGGCTCATTTGTAATTCAAATGGACAAGTTTGCCTCTGAAGAAGTGACTCATTACAGACTCCGTTAACTCAATTATAAATACATATTACACTTACTGTTCATGTATGTGCATATGTGGCTATACAAATCCCATTATTATTTTGTTATTCTTTGTTTGTTACAGTATCAGATGTTCCTTGCCATGCTTCAGCAATATAAATGCAGTACAAATTGTGTCATGACAATAAACCACTTTATGAATTTATGAATTTAAATTATCATATTGACATACATGTTTCAATCTCCCCTGTACAATGTAAAGGTAAAAAAAAAATTTCAAAGCAGTAATCATCTGCAATCATGAACAATAAGCTCTAAAAACTAAAACCCCATTCTGTGCCCAAAGTGCAAACCCAGACCAGCTCACACAGCGTATTCCATTCAGAACGCAGGTGCCTTTGAAGCAGGTTATTTGAGGAAATCACACAGAGGTGTCAATTACCCTCAATGAGTGAGCAGTTTTCTGAGAGGGAGAAAGTGGGTGAAAATAAACCAATGAGTGAGCAGCTTTCTGAGAGGGAGAAAGTGGGTGAAAATTAACCAATGAGTGAGCAGCTTTCTGAGAGGGAGAAAGTGGGTGAAAATGAACCAATGAGTGAGCAGTTTTCCGAGAGGGAGAAAGTGGGTGAAAATAAACCAATGAGTGAGCAGCTTTCTGAGAGGGAGAAAGTGGGTGAAAATGAACCAATGAGTGAGCGGTTTTCTGAGAGGGAGAAAGTGGGTGAAAATGAACCAATGAGTGAGCAGTCTTCCGAGAGGGAGAAAGTGGGTGAAAATAAACCAATGAGTGAGCAGCTTTCTGAGAGGGAGAAAGTGGGTGAAAATGAACCAATGAGTGAGCGGTTTTCTGAGAGGGAGAAAGTGGGTGAAAATGAACCAATGAGTGAGCAGCTTTCTGAGAGGGAGAAAGTGGGTGAAAATGAACCAATGAGTGCGCAGTCTTCCGAGAGGGAGAAAGTGGGTGAAAATGAACCAATGAGTGAGCAGTCTTCCGAGAGGGAGGAAGTGGGTGAAAATGAACCAATGAATGAGCAGCTTTCTGAGAGGGAGAAAGTGGGTGAAAATGAACCAATGAGTGAGCAGTCTTCCGAGAGGGAGAAAGTGGGTGAAAATGAACCAATGAGTGAGCAGCTCTCTGAGAGGGAGAAAGTGGGTGAAAATGAACCAATGAGTGAGCAGCTTTCTGAGAGGGAGAAAGTGGGTGAAAATGAACCAATGAGTGAGCAGTCTTCCTGAGAGGGAGAAAGTGGGTGAAAATGAACTGATCATCATTCGGCTGATCCGTCAGCATTACAGTGCAGTCAGGCTGATCTCCCTTTCCTCTCTCACGCTGTGACTAAGCCCTCTGAGGCTTGGCGTTGAGCAAACTTAATTACTGCAATTAATTCAGGCCAAGCGGCCGAGTAATTAACAGGTAGCTGCAAATCCTCCGGAACAGGATGAGGCACCCGGGTGGGGGTGGGGTGCTATTATTAAAACCACCGACACCAGCAACTCAGACAGCCGGAGGCCTGACTCTCTCTGTCTCTCACTCTGTCTATCTCTCTATCTCTCTGTCTCTCACTCTGTCTATCTATCTCTTGTTTTCATCTCTCTCTAACTCTCTCTGTCTCACTTTCTGTCTATCTCTCTCACTCTCTCTCCCTCTCTCTATCTCTCTTTCTCTCCCTCTCTCCATCTCTCTCTGTCTCTCCATCTCCTTCTCTCTCTGTCTCTCTCTCTCTCTATCGCCATCTCCCTCTCTCCCTCTCTCTCTGTCTCTCTCTCTCTCTCTTGCTCGCCCACTCCCACCTCAGCTCTGCAGCCTCCTCTGCCAACTGGAGAGAATGCTGACACGTGTGTTCAGCACCGAGACATGTGTATTCTGCACCCAGACACGTGTGCTCTGCACCCAGACATGTGTGTTCCGCACTGAGACACACATATGTTCCGCAACTGAGACGTGTGTATTCTGCACTGAGCTAGTGAGCACTGTCTCTCAGCATGACCAGGATATGAGCTTCAGAAAAGAAGCCTGGTTTTGACTGCTTGTCCTTGGACACTTGGTTTCTGTGCATAGACTGGCATGCCGCCATGCTCACCTCTCCCGGACGAACTCGGCCAGCTCCTTGGTGCAGATGTGTCCGTGCTTCATGTTGTGGTACAGCACGTCGAAGCCGCCATTTTTCTCCCCCTGCAGAGAAACACACACACTGCCAATGTCTCGGGTTCCAGTCCTGACTGGGGCCTTTCTGCGGAGTTTGCATGCTCTCCCCGTGCAGAAGGCAATAACAAGGCGTTGCTGTACAACTCTGATCCTGATGTTGGCCAACACCAATAACACTCTCTAAAGGCGATCAAAAGCCCAGAACCAAGACCAGATACTAAGCTTTTTTATACCTATACGAATGAAGAAATTCAATACACTTGACTAATCAGAAACCGCTGAGGTTTCAACTGTCCAATTACTTTTGGTCCCCTAAAATGGGGATACGAAGTACAAAAAGGGATGCGATTCCTACACAGATCACTTGATATGAATGCAAATGGCCTCAAATTAAAGATGGCAGTCTGCATTTTAACCTGACACGTTGAATCCAGTTTGCTGAAGTACAGGAATAAAACAGCAGAAATTGTAGCAACTGTCCAAATACGTACAGAACACTTTATTAGGCATTTATTAGCCTTATTTTATGAAGTATTCTGCTGAGGTAGGCTATCGACTTAAGAGGTTTGACGCATTGTGGGTTCAGAGATGCTATTCTGCATACCACTGTTGTTATGTGTGGTTATATGTGTTATTGTCACCTTCCTGTCAGCTTCGACCAGTTTCTCCTCTGACCTGTTTTTCGCACCATTCTCTGCAAACTCTAGAGACTGTTGTGTGTGAAAATCCAAGGGGATCTGCAGTTTCTGAGACATTAAACCACCCTGTCTGGCACCAACAATCAGTCCTCGGTCAGTCACTTAAAATAACATTTCTTCTCCATTCTGACCTTTGGTCTAAACAACAGCTGAACCTCTTGACCATGTCTGCATGCACTTATGTATTTAGTTGTTGCCACATGATTGGCTGTTTAAATATTTGCATTAACAAGCTGGTATACATGTCTACCTAATACATTGCTATTGAACATAAAATATTGACCATAGCACATAGATTATTATGTGTTGTTTCATTTTTATCAAGGGTGCCAATAATTACAGAGCCCACTGTATGTGATAAGAATGTTGAAAAGCTGAAAATTCTAATGCTGATGTCACAATCACAACTGGTAATGGAAAGCAATGGAGTTCTAGAACACTAAAACCACACAGTAGAAATGACTCGATACATGCAACCAGCTGAAGTTCAGTACCCACTCACACCAAACGTTTGCCATTCAAATCCGCCTATTTACTGTATCGATTTCAACAAAGGTCAAAACCATAGCAACCCACTTCAAGCTTGAGCACTTAGCACAATAATACATGAATATCAATGAAATTGAAAAAACCCACAATACGTTTAGCTGGCAGGCAGACACTGCGCTGGATTATGTAACGGAATAATAAACGGGATGTATTCAGACGAGACAATGCTGAGTGCGTGTGTTTAATTAGCAGGCTTTCCTCTCAGTGCTGTAGCGCTGGTAAATCTGTGTGTGTGTGTGTGTGTGTGTATATGAGCGTATATGTGTGCTGTGCAGTGTACTGGTGCTGTTATACTGTTAGCCTGGCTCTGTGTGTGTTTGTGTGTGTGTGTGTGCTGGTATACTGTTAGCCCGGCTCTCTCTCTGTGCTGTACAGTGCATTGTACAGAGAGCAGGTACTGTTATACTGTTAGCCTGGCTCTCTGTGTGTGTGTGTGTGTGTGTGTGTGTGTGTGTGTGTGCTGGTATACCGTTAACCTGGCTCTCACTCTGTGCTGTACAGTGTATTGTACAGTGAGCAGGTACTGGTATACTGTCAGCCTGGCTCTTTCCCTCTCTCGCTGTGTATGCTGTAACCCAACCCTCAGTAAGGTGAGCTGTGCCTGGCCCAGCCCTGGTGTCTCTGCATAACAGAGAGGATATCCTGTTCCCTCTGCTCTCCTGAACACAACCCTACTCACTCATCCACCATAACCCTCACATCAGACAATGCACACACTCACACACACACTCACACACCTGGACACTCGCATCCTCAATCACACAAATACATAATCAGACAAATACAGACATAAAATACATGCACATATTAAACACACACACACACACACACACACACACACACATTTAAAATCCACTATTCCCAACACTGTGAAAGGGGCAGGCCCTTCAAACAAACAGTTCACTGAGTTCAGCTCAGAGCAAATGCACTACAGTGTCCAAGCTGAGTGAGTAAGGGGGGGGGGGGGGGGGGGCGGGCACAAATGACACGGTTCCCGCGGTAACAGCCAAAAGTGGGGCGCGACTCACAAAATGACTTCCCTTCATTAATCTGAGAGACAGACGAGGGGTCCGGGGGGGGGGGACTTAAACTCTCCTCCACCCCCCACACCCCCGCCCTTCTCAAAGTGACATTTCCCGAGCGATCCAAAGCACACATCAGACTGTTCCGGTGTTAACCCCGGTGTAGCTCCTCAGAGTGACCCACTAAGGACACACTCTGGAACTCATGGCTCTTTATCAATGCCATGCTGTTTTGTTGTGGTCTCTTTGTCTTGGGAATAGCTTGCCCCTTTAATCCTGCGTCAAATCAACATGAGCGTTTCCCTTATTGAAGAAGGCCTCATTATAATAACAACAGGTGGGGGGGGTCAAACTCTTTCAGGGTGCCTGTGACCTCACAGGTGGAACAGAACAGTGCTGCGTGCTGATTGGCTGCCCAGAAGTCATCTAAAGGCCAATCCTTACCAAGAACTAGAAGTATAACTGTAAATATGGGCGTCACATTCAAAATGACAGATGACATTGGCGAGAGATGGTTTACAGATTTTTGTCCTTCAACAGTGCAGATACTCACATCTTTATCGTTATAGCAACAGTTATAGTTATAGTTCTTGGTGTGGAAGGGGCTCTAGTGTAGCACGGGAAAGTCACAACACAAGCCTGTCTGTTTGAGCGGAACATCACAAACTCCCCCCCCCCACCTCGTTCCCCAATGGGGGTGCTCTTTATTAAACCGCTGTCTACCCCCTCCCGGAAAACAGTTTTCAATCTGCCTTCGACGCGTAAACCCAACTGGAACTGCGAAGCAGAAACAGCTCAATAGCTCGCCCCGGGTGTGCCGAGTCTCGCGAAGCCCAGTCGAGAGTACAGAGTGGAAAATAAGAACACAGACTCCATAAACCCACCAGATGTTCATCTCCATGACCATAACGCCGAAAGTTCCGTCTCCCTGCCACTTATACAGAAACATTCCGATATGACATCATCTCCTCAAAATTCCATAAGGGGCGTGGCCAAGCACACTGCAAAATAGCAGAGATGCCACTGATACCAACAGCGACCTGCTGCAGATGGGAGAAAGGAAGGTCAGAGCTGAGTGCCGTGGGCCTGTTATCTGTGATGGTAACATGGCGTAAGAGCACGGGGCACTAACTGGATCCAATGGCAGCTTCTTTACTGACCCACGACTCCGACACGTTTACATTAACTGTGTAACTAAATGACCGTTTACTTCCATTAGTATCGGCATCACTGGCAGGATTAGCTTTAACTGTATTAGCGAGAGGAACGGTGTCTTGAGCCTCTTAACAGTGCTTAGAAGAGCTTAGAGCTGCACAAATCTCGACACACTTCACATTACACGGATGCATAAATCCGATCGGTCTTTTTCAGACTAAAGATTCAAACAGGCAGCAGGACTCTTGACGTGTTTTTTCTCCGTCATCTCCCCGTGTGCAGATTCAGCAGATTCATTCAGCGGTCTTACTGCGCAGTCTCTGGCTCTAAACTGTACAAAATGGCGGCGCTGGTAAACTTGACTTCCATGGTTTCAAACCGCGAAATGAAAGTCAGTGGGTACCGTGACAGGCACTCGGTCTGTATCTGTTCTAGTCCAAGCTTTGGGGGATTGAGGAGTGGTACGGCCCGTTCCCAGAGGGGGATCTAGTGTCCCAGGACATTCCTGTGCTGTGAGATACAGAGAGACCGAGTGTGTGTGTGTGTGTGTGTGTGTGTGTGTGTGTGTGCGAGGGGGGGTGATGTGAGAGACCGGGCGCGCACACACACACACACAGGAAGTTTACAGACCTTATCACTGATACACACAGCTACGGTTAAGAGTCTCTATCAGCCCTGAGACACACACCAGCCCACAGCAACACCATACTTACACAGAGCCTGAAACACAACAACCAAATTATAACAACCAGTCCTGTTACAGACAACTGCTACGGCACTCACTAAAACCTCTGAGCTTAAGAGGAGAGGTACAGAATACTGGGTTACACTTTATATGAAGGCTCCTACATAAGAGCTATATAACTCCTTCATAAGCATGACATACTAACACATTAACACAAGTACTACATAAGTATTCATAAGTACTTTTGTCAATAACCAACATAAGTTTCTTGTGGCACTTCACTTTGTAATGTCACTTGCTGCAACACCATATACCTATTTGCGGTTATTGACATAAGTGCTTATAAATGTTTATGTAGCACTTATGAATGTGCTATGTAGTGCTTATGAAGGCATTATACAGCTTATGTGGGAGCCTTCAAATAAAGCATTACCAAATACTGTCCAGGGCTTACTTATCTGTGCATTTGAGAAATGGGATATCATCATTTTTCTTTTACTCAAACAGTGGACATTCAACAAAAGCTCTGAATTTGCACAACTTGCACGTTTAACTTTCCTTTTAGATTTACAGTAAGGTTGGAATCCATTTTTGCCTGCACTCTCCATCGGAGGAGAGGAAGATTTTAAATTCAGGTGCAGTTGGCAGCCCTCCCCCACGGGACAGGTTCAACAACAGACTCCGGTATAAAATCTATACCCCCCTCTGCATCTCCTTTTGTGGAGACAAAGTGTGAGAGATGAGTGTTATTTCGCATTGATTTAATGTCGAGATGCCGAGACGTCATTTCTGTATGGATCCGCACGCGCATCGACTCCCCGACCCGTCAGATACGCTGCCTGCAGTAACGATCATTCCACCAATGGGAAGCGCTCGTTTGTACCCTTCAGCTCGTGCTACCAGATAGACCGTATTGTCTGATGTGCCACGCTAGTCGCAGATGAGACTTTGCGTTTCGCTTGCTAATGAACCTAGTACACTGACTTTGTTGCTTCCTCTCTTGGTTTGGTTGCAGGAGCACTGAACGTCTGAGTCCAGCAGTCATGGCAGAAGGAGAGAAGGGGGTTAACGTCATCCATTTGCTGCCGTCAAGACGCACAATGTCATTTCCTTCTTCAACCGACTCCCGTGCTTGCCAGTATGGCGCTTGCAGTAGCGCTCGTTCCTCCGGGAACGGTAACCGAATCGTGCTCTATGCAGGTGTCTTTCACTGCGTGTGTAATCCCACCACGGGAGTCAGGTTACAACCCAGGGAGATCTGAAGGGGCTAAGCCTCCTCATTAGTGTGCAATTACAATCACCTTTTATAATAACCTCAGAAAATCACAAAAACCACAGGTTATAATCATCTGCCATCCTTTGAGTAATATGATAACTCTTGCCTGATTGGCTGTGGGACTACTTAATGCTGGTTTCATTGCAGGACTCAAGCAGCACTGTTGGCAGCACTCTAATTGCTGAACTATTTTTAACCCGTTACAGTGTGAGGTCACAAATAGGTGATTAGAATGTTCTTAACTGAAAATTCTAATGCTGATGCCACAATCACAACTGGTAACTGAATGCAATGGAGTTCTAGAACACTGACTTAGAATTTTGATTAAAAAAACGTTCCAAGTGACCTACTCCTCAAAGGGTTAAAGTCTTTCATTTGGCTGGGCTGGGAAAGGAGCCATCAGCTCTCCTGTATCAGGGCAGGGTGGACCACATGGCTGCTCCAACACTAAATTAACTTGGCTCTAAATCCGGAGACGAAAAGCTGTCACAACAACCGCTCATGCGACGCGGTTTCAAAGGCTGACCTAATTCAGGACCGCAAACTTTCTATAACCAACCGCGGTGTCTATAGAGGAGCGGTTGACCGGGCTTTGTCTGACACAATGGAGGAATCTTATATTTTTACTGAATTACCTGACATGACCCCTCCCCCTTCCAACCCCCAGACAATCAGTAGCCTGTTGGACACAAATCAGTGAGGGTCACATGACCTGGCTGTGGTCAGCAGACAAGCAGGACTGTCAGACCCGCCCTCTCACAGTATCACAGCACCAGGGGTCTCTCAATGATGCAGGCCGTGTGTCTCAACGCCACCGGGCGTTGTTTAAATACCCAGAATCCCCTCCGCCCCCCACCATACGCTGAGACACAGAGGCTGAGTTTATATACCATATACTGAGCTTACTAATCATACAACATTTCAATGAAAATCATCCTGAAACATAGTATGAGTAGTATGCTAGTATGCTAGTATGTGGCTTCAAACACAGCCAGAGGGAGCGGTCGAAAGGAAAGCAGAGCTGTGTGATGATGTCACACTGAATGCTGCCATCGGTCTACATCAGGGGTGGCTGCTTCTGTCCTGTGGGCCGCGGTCTCTGAAGGTATCTGTGGCCAATAAAGGCCTTGGAAACAAAGACGTGCAGAGTCTTCAGCCAATCGGTGACTTAGTCTGATCAATGTGCTAAAACACACAAAACCCAGCCGACTGTGGCCCCCCGGGACCGGAAGCTGACCACCCCCTCGCCCCCGCCACTCAACCTCCAGAGCCACTGCAGTCTGCGCAAACATTGACCGCGTCACATCGAACGAGACGCACGCCCGTACAGGAAAGCAAGCTTTAGAATGAAAGGAAGGAAGCGAGGGAAGACGAAATAAAAGGATGCAGAAAAGAGGCGCAGTAGCTGCTGTGATTTTGCTGAATAATGCAACATTGCGTGCATGTGAGCTATAATACACTAAAAAGGGCAGATTGTGTTTCTGCAAACCCTGCGGTGCTTTGTGTTTGTGAGATTCTGCCTGGCCCGGCTGAGGGTAAAGTAGGACACACCTGAAATAGTCTCCGGGTCAGAACCGCCACCTGGGAGAGGGCAGGCCGCTCCCTCAGTTACACTGTGCACTGCAGCACCACACACACACATATACACACACACACACACACATACACACACACATACACACACACACATACACACACACACTCACACACGCACACACACACACACACGCGCACATACACACACACACACATACACACGCACACACACACACACACACGCGCACATACACACACACGCACACACACACACACACACACACGCACACACACACACACACACACGCGCACTACACACACACACACATACACACACATGCGCACATACACACACACACACACACACGCACGCACACACACACACACGCACACACACACACACACACACACGCGCACATACACACACACACACTCCCATGCACTGAAGTCAAGTCGACACAGACTCGGAAGAGTAACTAATGCCACTACTCCTCAAGTCATTTTGATCGTCATTCTATGGCTCTAAAGCCCTTACTGTCCAAATTATTTCACATTTAAGAAAGGTTCCATACATGGCACCTCACCAAGAAGCTGAGAGGATAGAATACCCCCCCACACACACCACCACACTCCCAATGCCTCATCTTTTGTTTATGGATCTGACCACATAAAAACTACATTTTTAAATTCGTTTTAGAGAAGAAAGAATGTGCTAATATTACATTTCCCATCTGTACCGTGAGCATCTCTGCTGAGTAATTCAAAACAAAAACGCACGCAAAAAGCAGAAACAACAATGAAAATCAATCTGAGGCACTTACCCAGAAGTTATTTTTGAAGAATGCCATCTTTGCCGCAATTAAGGGAGATCTGAAAATGGGCAGGAAAAAAGGAAAAAATGTGCGTTACAACAGGGGACAAGCAAGCTTCACGAACCATGGTCCCCCAGCAAACCTCTGGCACTTATTTAGGTACAGACACACACAGAAGGTTCCGCATTCAACTGCCACAGCGCACACATTCTGAGGAAGTCGGGTCAGACCCTAAACCCACTTGCTGGTACTTCCGTTTACTCTGACACTGACACCATTATCACGGCATGGGCACCATTACACCTGGTGCAGGGCTTCTTTTCCACAGCCTGCATTTGAGTGACATGAGGGTGATCCATTTAAGTTGTGAGGTCACAAATGTGTGATTAGAATGTTCTGAACTGAACATTCTAAATTTGTGTCACAATCAGTACTGGTAGCTGAAAGCAGTGGAGTTCTAGAACACAGACTTGGAATTTTGAAAAACATTCCAAAACACCTACTCTTTCAAAAAGTTGAGAGAGAGGAAGGCAGAACTGATGGACTGAAGGGACAAAGAACACCACCAAGCCAGAGACTTAGCACTGCACGATGGATTAAACCTCCACATCATCAGCAATACACAGTGTGTGTGCAGGAAGGGTCCAACCAACAACCTGTGTGCGTGACAAGTTCACAGAGAGAGAGAGAGAGAAAGAGAGAGAAGCAGACAAAACACCTCCCACTTCACTTTCCACTTTGAGAGGAGGAGAGGAACAGAAAGGGAGAGATAGAAAAGGAGAGATAGAAATGGAAACTGTGTGACCAAGAAAGCCTGAAATAAAATGGCAAATAGAAAAGGTAGGCTAGGCCTAGCGTCAATCAATGGCAATTCTGAGAAGAGACACGGCTGTAAAAATCAGGACACACGCCAGTCCCTTACAGAAACCCCCAGGGATTCAGAGTTTCAGAGCCTGAATGTGTCAACCGGGGTCAGTTATCAGCACACACAGGAGCTGATGCTCTCTGGCAGCTGATAGCAAGAGGGATGTTCAGCTTATAGCATAAAGCCTACAGTAATACTAATGGCTCCCAGAGACAGTGATGGTCTGAACGTCAGCATTTCCTGATCACAAAGGAAAAGTGCAATCCAAGGACATACAGTCCAAGGTCTACAGGTGCAAATTAGCCTCCTAGGCTAACCCTGGCACATTTTCAGAAGTGTTATTAAAGTGCACTCACCTTGTCAAATAGACTAAAACTAAAAAAAAAGGAAAATGTCACTCCTTCCAGTCGGTAGAGCCACGGTCACCCGATGACGGTCATACAGAGTTCCATGCCACAGGAGAACACCGCATGACCAGGTTACAAAAGAGCCGCCAAGAAAGATAACCTTACCCACTGCACAAGACCAGAACCCGACCTGGTCCTGAATCACAATCAGACCAAAACAAGCCATGAACCTGAATCGCAATGAGACCAAAACCACACTGGACTTGAACCATAATGAGACCGAAACCAGCCCTGGACCTGAATTACAATGAGACCAAAACCAGCCCTGGACCAGAATCGCAATGAGGACTCCAGAGGCCGTGATGAATGTTAGGAACGTTCCGCTGCTGAGGCCATTCAGGCGTGCGAGCAAAGCTAGCTGGAAAGCCCCAGAGCCATTTGTGATAACTCACTGAAACGAGACAAAGCAAACTGCCGCTTCATGTCTTGGGGCTGAATGGGTTTTATTGGGTACATCGTTTGACACTGTGATTCATTGGAGCAGGCTGTGTATCATGTTGTGTTACGCTGGGTCTGAGTGGAGTATCACAGGGCCACAATGAAGCAGGGGAGTGAAAGTGAACCTGTCTGGGGGATTCCTGGGGGAGGGGGGTGGCAGCTGCCGTAGCCATGGTAACCACGCGGCGATGTAGACAGGTGTAACGGACCTGGGCCCGTCCCGAGAGGAGAGGGCTTCTCAAACAAGCAGCAGCATGAGCAGCAGCACGAGCGGCACAATGAGCAGCAGCACGAGCAGCAGAACGAACAGCACAATGAGCAGCAGCATGAGCAGCAGCACGAGCAGCACAATGAGCAGCAGTGGGTTCAGTGTATGGAAAGGGAAGTGTGAGAGAGCAGGGGAAGACCAGGCTGAGCTGGTGCAGCAGTGTGTGCGTGTGTGTGAGCGTGTGTGTGTGTGTGTGTGTGTGTGAGAGAGTGTGAGTGCATGCATGTATATGAGTGTGTGTGTGTGAGTGCATGTGAGAGAGAATGTGTGTATGCATGTATATGAGTGTGTGCGAGTGTGTGAGAGTGTGTATATGCATGTATATGGGTATATGTGCGTGTGTGTGTGGAGTTAGTGTGTGTATGCAGAGTGTGTATGAGCGTGTGTGCGTGAATGTGCAAATGCGTGCGTGTGAGCATGTGTTCGTGTGTCTCTCCACTAAGGGAGTGAATCGGTACGAGTTTGAGAATTTACTGTGAATTTCTTCAGTATATATACGCATCCAGCTGTATGAGTGAATGCAAGTCAAGTCAAGTCTGGTTACAGCTTCTCCAAAATGCTTAAAATGCAATGCAGTTACATTACAAAACCGTAATATGGTGCAACTCTTCCCGAGTGAGGGTGAGAGCGGACGGGTCTCTTCACTGCCGTGTGGGAAATGAACGGCTGGCCCTGTTCACGGTGAAAACTTCTGGAGAGGTCGCACAAGCCTCCAGAACTCAAGAGTCATAGCCCTGGCACAGAACTGCGATTGGCCAGGGACCCAGCCCCCCCTCCTTCTTCTCTTTCTTTCTTCCTTTCCTCTTTCATTTCATTTTCACACAATTCCATCATTGCCACTGAATCACGGCAACTGACAGCTTTTAGCTTTCATGGTGGAAGATGGAAACGGTGCAGAAGCCAATGTTCTGGCCTCTCTCTCTCTCGGACTGCGCTAAAAACCACAGGGGGTTATATCCTGTTCCTCCTCGCACACTGCAAACGAGCTTTTACACTTCTCTATTAATTTATTTGTGCGACTTATTGAGCGGTAGCTGGATCGACGCTTTTGTTTTCACATCCATATAAATGTTAGCAATTTTCTGCCGATTTTCATGCGCAGTCCCTGGGTAGGCTAACACGGACAGAACAATGCAAGACATCAATGCACACCGTCATTAGAATGCCGTACAATGCGGCTATAGATGAAACCATAGACTGAGTGAGTATGTTCATGCAGTGCGGTGACACAGATGAGCTAGTCGCTCGCACTCAGTATGACCACAACTGCTCATCTGCTCTGAACCACATCTTCAGGAACGGCTGAAACGGTGGTTGAAGGAGCACTAGCTTCCGCAATATGAAATATTGCTATGTTTACTGAGGAGGGGGGAGGTCAAATGAGGAAGCATGCTGCTTCAGTGCACCTGTCCCTGGTTATGGGTATGCACTTTACTGTACGTCGCTCTGGAATAAGATGCATGTAATGTAATGTCGTGTAATGATTGGAGGGAAATGGAAAATTGGCAGATATTTGACTGGCATACATGCCTACTGGTACACAATGATGTAAAATGTTAATTTAAACGGTTTTCCAGGAAGTGGATGGAAAAAAAGCTTGGGTGCGAAAATACACGTATTACAATGTTATGGAATATATACTTTAAGTATATATGGATATGAAGAACTTACTGAATTTAGGAAAAAGTTCACCAGTAAGGTGAAGTCACTGTGCTGTCCCTGATACGTGTGATAAGTCCGGAGAAGGCTCAGGCAGCAGATTCCTGTTTTTCCCACTTAATGGGGACCGGCCAGCTGCTCAACCCACTGCCTTGTGCTGAGTCAGCGATTTTCTTTGAGCGTCTCTCCCTCTCTCTCTCTCTCTCTCCCTCTCACTCAATCCCTCGCTCCCTTTTGCTCCCTCTCTGTCTCCCTCTCCCTCTCTCTCCCTCTCTCCTGGCATGCACGGTGTGAGGCTCGGATAGGCGGAAGCAATAATGCCCCCCCCCCCCCCCCCTCCACTTTGAGTATGACCCCCCCACCTCTCCAACCAGCTACCCCCACCTAGTACAGTTAACTACCCCCCCCTGCACACTTATACTGAACTTCTGCCCCGTCCTTTGCTCTGGCACTGAGGCAGCTGCCAGGAGGAGGGGGGTAGGGGGCTGGTTAAGGGGGGTTTGCGGGGATTTCTGGAAAGAGATGGGCGAAGGTGAATCCGTTACAGTCTTTTATCTTCCTCCACGTTCCGAGAAGGTTTTTCCCCCCCATTCCCTCATTCTAACAGCCTGGCAATGAATTATGAAACATCCCTGACTTTAATAGCCGGCGATCTCCTTTATCAAAGTGACGCGTAGCGGTATCTCCTGCCCCGGAGCCTTAAGAGCCCGGTGAGTGGAGATGAGTAATATGGCCGGGCGGACTCCTCCGAGGCGCGGTCCAGAGTCGCGGCCGTTAAAGAGAGAGCTGCGGTGAGGATAGGGGGGGGGGTCACCCGCAGGTCACGGCCCGGTCAGCTCTCAAGAGCAGGAGGCGTGTTCCGGGAGAACACAAACACAATGAACACTCTGCTTCTGTGCCCTCCACAGCCGGCCCGGTCCTCGGACAGAGGCGGAGAGTCCAGGGGTCAGACAGTAAAAGCACTGCCATGTGTTTCTTCAACCCGTGAACCGAGCCAGCTGAGATTTAAGTTCCTCCCCCAGACGGAAGAACTGGGCTGGATTAGCGAATCCAGGTTATTGGAACAAAATACGGCAGGAAGGACTTTTGCGGTCTGAACCTGGATTTTCCACCTCTGTTCTTCAGCCAGGAATGGAGATTCCCACTATTCTCACTGGCAG
Organism: Conger conger; assembly: GCF_963514075.1. Lineage (NCBI taxonomy): Eukaryota > Metazoa > Chordata > Actinopteri > Anguilliformes > Congridae > Conger > Conger conger. The sequence continues at coordinate 13,623,402 of NC_083763.1, read as the reverse complement.
AGCACAAGACAGACACAACTACCACTCTTTCTGAAAAGAACAACAATTTGTGCGTTAGATTGTCTTCAATGAAATGGGTTATCCGGACATACTGATGACTTCTGACTCTCGGGACCATTGATGTGTCTGGCAAGACAACTGGCCAGTTTTAATATACACTAAACCTGGATAGATTTTAAAGTACAAACTACACACTCTCAGAAATAAAGTGCCAGCTGAGGTAAATCTTTGTTCTTCGATGAACATATTTCCCAAATGTACCCTGACAGTACAGTAATGTTCTCTTTGTGTGCAAATGAGTACATTTTCCAAGCAATAAAGGTACAATTTAATTATAGGGCACCAGTCCAGCGACAAGCATTTGTACAGCACCTTTTTAGGCAGTTTACCTTTATTTCTGAGAATGCAGAAACAACTTTTTTCTTCCACCCGTCTACCCAGCCTCACACACATCTACATCTTCAACAGGGTTCCAGTAAGAGGCCAGAGAAGTTTGGAGGGGTCATTAGAGGGAGATTCCCACAGGTGGTGCAGCACCCAGATGCTATCAGAGCCGGAGGCAGGGCGTTTCTGCCTTTAGCCAGGGTGATGGTGATGGTGATGGTGAAAACAGATGGTCACCATGATAAAGGCAGGCTGGACCGTCAGCAATAACACATTATTCCCACACTGATGGGGTAGGAAAAACAGCCCCCACCTCCTGCTGCCTCTCGCTCTCTCTTCTCTCTACTTTCTCTACTTTCCCCTCTCCGTCACCCTCTTTCCTTGTCTTCCCATCTCCACACGGACACTCAGTGAGCACTTTATTAGAGATGCTCTTCTGCATACCACTGTAATGTGCGGTTATTTCCGTTACTGTCACCTTCCTGTCAGCTTCGACCAGTCTGGACCTTCTCCTCTGACCTCTCTCATTAACAACGCGTTTCTGCCCAGAGAACTGCTGCTCACTGGATTTTTGTTTTTTTGTTTTTCCCACCATTCTCTGCAAATTCTAGAGACTGTTCTGCATGAAAATCACAGGAGATCAGCAGTTACTGAGATACGCAAACCACAAACACCAACAACCATTCCATGGTCAAAGATCACATTTCGTCCCCATTCTGACATTTGGTCTGAACAAAAGTTGAACCTCTTGACCACATCTGCATGCTTTTATGCACTGAATTGCTGCCACATGGTTAGCTGATTAATATTTGCATTAACAGGCTGGTGTACAGGTCTACCTAATACAGTGGTCACTGAGTGTATACGATTAGAATGTTCTTGGCTGAACATTCTAATGCTGATGTCACAATCACTACTGGTAACGGAAAGCAATAAACACAGACTTGATTTTAAACAAAACAATCCAACGCTTCAAAGGGCTAAACCTGTTATTCAGTTCCTCCCTGACCAGAGGGACTGTTGATCTTATAGACTGGTTTTGGTTGGGTTGTAATCATTGAGCTCACACCTTTGGGCGTTCATGGGACTTGCAGCAACGTGTCAAAACTCTAAGTGGATAGGCTGCAGCAGCAGTGTAATAAATACGTAACAGAGTGCTCGCTGAGTGTACCTGTGACCTCACAGCTTAAAGGGTTAAAGCTGTGTGTGGTTGTGTCAGTGTGCACCACAGTAACACTGTAACTGTGTCCTTCAGAAGAGTCCTCAGACTACCACAATTCCCTTTTAACACGGATTGGCCTGTCGTTGTTAAATGTTTAACGTCTCAAACGTCAGACGAGGCATACGTCCACCGCTTTGTAAAATCCGGCCTCTCTCCATGCGCCACAAATTCCTCAATTGTCAACTGACTTCGGAAGCAGAATACAGCAGCTGTTTATGCAGAATGACAGCGCTGCATAGGACAATGGAACAATGAGCACAGACGCCGTTCAGACGGCAGCAGACACGGACTGCGGATTCGCACGGAACCCGCCACTTTATAAAGGAAAGGAGGACGACTCTGCTGAATATTCATTCCGTGAAATCATCTGAGGGAACTCTGCGGGCCCGACGTCTCGCCCGCTAGCAGCCTGCTCATCTGGGTCACCGTGTCCTCAGTGGATGCGTCGAGCTGGAGGAGCGACAGGCGAGGCAGGAGCATCAGCCTCAAACTCACCTCTGCTCTCTCCCCGCGAGGACTAATCTCTTACCCATTTACTGTCTTTACAGTTGGCCTGGGTTTAATTATTTTTGGGAAGTGTTACAACATTAAATTTCCATAGTCTAGAGGCGTAGCCTGTAGGCTGAGAGAACTCAGACGCCGGCACCTTCCTTAGCTTCCTTTCCTGTCTGCTCACCCATCCACCATTAGGGCTCTGAAACACCCAGCTGCTTATCCACCATTAGGGCTCTGAAACACCCAGCTGCTTATCCACCATTAGGGCTCTGAAACATCCGGCTGTTTATCCACCATTAGGGCTCTGAAACACCCAGCTGCTTATCCACCATTAGGGCTCTGAAACACCCGGCTGTTTATCCACCATTAAGGCTCTGAAACACCCAGCTGCTTATCCACCGTTAGGGCTCTGAAACACCCATACCTTTTTAAATACCATCCGCACCACACCTCCATAGTGAAAACGCGATACTCCCACTGAAAGACAGCTATTAACCATAACAAGCTGCCTATAACCTTGCCCTGAGCTTTGACCCCCAATCACCTTTCCCTTGACTGGCCCAATAATGGGCCAACAGCAAAGGCACAGGGCGAGTCCCAACACTCCTTTCCCGCACTCCCTTCAGGAGGAGACGAGCGGAGGTTATATTTTATTGGGAGGCCTGGCGATGGCAGACGCTGGCTCCCCAGGTATTCACACCGCTGCAGAAATGAGGCTCCTGTTACCACGGCGGCGGGCGGCGGGCGTGTCCACCCTCTGGCATGGCCGCCTCTCATTAATTCATGACCAGCACGCGGTTAGAGGGCCAAATAGAGGAGCGTATCCATGTCGCACTGCACGGGGACGCGTATCCATATTACACCACGCGGCCAAAAAGGCCCCACGGAGAGGAGGAGACGGGCAGGAAGGCAGTCAGCTCGCCATGGTCCAGCGAGCAGCACATTGAGGAAACGCCGCCATTTTATTCTCCTTCGCCCCCCCCCCCTCCGGCGCTCAGTGCGTTTCCTGCGCGGGCAGAACCAGCTTTGCGGGTTTCCCGGTGCTGAGGGGACGCATTACTCAAACGCGCAGCAGAGCCGATCATTCAAATCTAAAATGCAAAACAGGCAGGCAGTTTGCTCCCTTCTCGTTTCTCAATACTGCACGGCAAAAAACCGCCTGTCTTCACCAGCGTTTCAGTCTTATATGACACTTTTTTTCATCAAGGAGAAAATATTAGCTTGTTTTATGTTACTTTTGCTTGTCCAGTGAAATTTTCTTAACCCATTGGCAAATCATGAGTCCACGTGGTCCCACCTCACTGGCAATCTTTTTGTCTTATTTAGCCAAAAAGATAACAAAATAAGACAAAATTACTTGTTAAGATGACTTTTTTGGCTTTCTCAGAGCACTGCTTTTGGGTGACACCGGATGCTGCCATAATCAAACAGCCTCACATGCGGCTCTGTTCTGGGGGCCGTTCAGTATCCGGGGGCCCTTCGCCATCCCGGGGCCATTCCCCCCTGATACCGGCAGCTGTGTGACTGAAGGACGACCCGCCCGGCCCCTGTCTCAGCGCACCCGGCCAGGGCCCGGGCCTCCGCTGTGCAGCTCGATGGGGCCCTGAGCGCCTGCCTGTGAGAACCGCGGCTGACGGGAGCCAGTGGCCGGCCTCTCCCCTCGGGCCACTCTTACAGGACAGAGCGCGCTTACGGGACAGACCAAAGGATAAAAAAACAAAGCAGCTCCACCAAAGCGGACAAATAAAAGCAAACCGGCTCATCTCATGATAGCAGCCATTTTAAATTGTGTATGTTTTTAAAGTGTCCGTCAGTCATTTTTCAGTTTCGGTGGTTTCAGGGTTATCTGAGGTCATTGGTGGTCAGAAGTTTGTTCACACACTCCAAATACCAGAGTTCCATTCAAAACAAAGCTATTAGCTACTAGCAGGAGCACATTGAGTGCTTACTTTTCATTACTTTTCAAGATAATCCAGCACAGTAGCGTATTTTCAAGACTATAGCATCCAAATGTCCAATTACTTTTGGCCCGCTAAAATAGGTGGGGGAACTGTGTATAAAAAGGGCTGTAATTCCTACATAGTTCACTCAATATGGATGTAAAAACCCGTAAATTAAAGCTGAAAGACTAACCACATAGTGACAGTTTTATTTTTGTTTGCAGGAGCATAGAGTGAAAACAACAAAAAATGTGTCACTGTCCAAATAATTACAGACTACAATGCACTGAACTATTAGAATGTTCAGTACTCTTATGCTGAACTAAGAAGCACTACTGGCAACCGAACATGACAGGGTTCTAGAACATGACTTCAAAGAACCTACACTTCAAAGGGTTAAAAGCACTGAGTGAAAGTATTTCACACTTAGTGCCCTGTGCATAGTGGCCACAGAGCTGTTCTCTCCCAAGGGTTTATGGGAGTCTCCACAGAACACAGGACAGACTGCTCTCTCTTCAGGTAAAGACTACAGTCAACACAGGATGCATGCATTAATCAAAGCTCAACCTTCACCACTGAGACAAGCAGGGGCAGCGGAGGTGAAATATACAAAGAGACTCTCAGCCCAGGGGTGTCTTTTCTCATAAGAAAAGTCGGTTGATGTAGGTGCAGGTATTTTGTTTTATCCCAGCTCTAAGATAGCTAACTCTACATTTTAAATTAACATTTTATTCATTTAGCAAACGCATTTAATCCAAAGCAATTTACAAGTGCATAAGTATCAAATCCTTAAATAGCAAAAGAAGCATGTAGAGCTGTTATAACCAAAAAACAATAGTCATCGTAAGTGCAGGTTTTTGTATATATATAGGGTATAGAAGAGGGATATTGGGGGGGACTAAGGTACAGTCTGAAAATGTTTTTAGCCTGCCTCCGAATATGGGGAGGGATTCTGCTGTTCTGACAGTATTAGACGTGTCATTCAACCACTGAGGAACCACAACAGAGAACAAGCATGTACATGCAGCTCAACCACCTGGTGCTTGCAATGAGGGGACCACAAGACCAGAGTGGTCTTGCTGGGGTGTAGGGAGTCTAGTGGGGCAGTCCTTAGCAGCCCGTAATGCCAACACTGGCGCCTTGAAGCAGATGCGTGCAGCAATAGGCAGCCACTGGAGGTAGATGAAAAGTGGGGTGACATGAGCCGACCTGGGCTGACTGGCGGTCAGGTGGGCTGCAGCATTCTGGACCAGCTGATGGCACAAGGTGGGAGACCAGCCAGGAGGGAGTTGGAATAATCCAGGCCAGAGATGACAAGTGCCTGGACTAGGAGTATGTTGTGGAGGAAGAACCTGCAGGTTCTGGCAAGTCTACTTATCAAGGTCTTGATTGATTGCAGGTCTACTTATCAAGGTCTTGATTGAAGACTATGATTAGTTAATTACTTGAAACAGGTGTCATAGGGCTGGACTACATAAAAACCTGCTCCCAACTCAGCCCTTTTTAGATAAGATTAGACATCCCCTGGTTTAGCACAATCAAGTGCATGGAGTCTGCAGCCCTCTAGGATGAGTTGAAGATCCCTGCTCCAGGGTGTCACGTCTTTAAACCGAAAGGTAATTGCATTTTTTTTGTTCTGAAATCTAATTTCAAAACCGCCAAATCAAATTGTATTTAAAAAAAAAAACTCCGACCAACCACCCGATATTTTAAAATTACCAACTGCACCCACCACTGTAAAAAGCGGTTACGCAGTAATCCGATTCATTTGTCCACAATCCTACGAGTATTCCACACAATACAGGTCACACGGTGTACTTCACTGGCAACTTGCAGGCACTCGCCACACATTGGGCAGGTCCCTACTGCAGTAGTAGGCTAATTCAATGAATCCTTTTTGACAAAAACCTGACGTAAATCTTGGCTGAAAGGCGCACTCGTCTCTTGGCAAGTGCCTTTATTAACCGAGGAGCGTAAAATTGAAAAGTGAGGGAAATGCTCTATGGGACAAGGCACCAAGGACTGACTTAAAATTAAAAACGTCACAATGAGCTGGTTATTCAATATTTCCGCTAACAAAAAATCTCGATCATACAAAATACAAATTCTCGATCATACAATATATTAAAACAGCATCAGTTGCAAATAAAAACAGCTCGTATAACGGTCATATCGATGCAATTCCATTTATCTTGAATGCCTTGGTATTAAAACAACGATGTGCTTAACACACATTCCAATTGTCTCAGCCCTGTAAAATAGAGGTAGCCGTCCAACTCTACCATAAGTTGTGTGATAACGTTGTACACAGCATAACACAGAACAGGGCTAACGAACATTTGCAAAGGCATTTGGATGGAATTAGATAACAATAGACGGCTGTTTTTACCAAGAAGGGACTCGCTTGCCTCGATGAAAAAGTGCATTTCCATAATCATTTCCATCCATAACCGTAACATCAGTTCCCACACAATGTTGCCAGCTTGCTAGCCTGCATTCATTTTCAAGGTTTAGCTTAAGTTACTACGTTAGCTAAGTGTAACTAACACATTGCTGCTAGCTGGCTGCATTCGTCCAGACAACGTTAGACCAGTACAGGTTTCTCAAGTCAAATACGAAACGTTATTGATGCAATGATAACGTTACTAGCTAACGTTAGCGAGTACACATAAGAAATTAACTAATGGTAGTCAGTATGGGACGGTCATCTAGCTAGCAGAATTATTTCGTAAACGTTACTAAAATTACAAAACCGTTAACGTTATAGTCCGTTAGTTTAACATTGACATTAAGCCATCGAAGAATTTCGCTATGGATGCGACACGTGCACAATTATTATTGTTAACGGAAGATTCAATTTCAATGTTATTCCGGTAGGTTAAAACTGGTTACATCTACAGCTACAATCAGCTAGGCAAGTTAATTTGTGTGATGATAGATAACTTGCTAATCTTGGTAGCTAGCTAACGTTAATAAGCCAACTTAACCAAAGCTAACCACATAACTAGCTAACTTAGTGATAACAGTTGACAAGAGACATATATAGACAACATATTTAGCTGTCGATGCAACTAACGGTACCGTTGGTTAAAGAGTTCGAAATCAATTTTGAATGAATTCTAACACCGTCGTCTTAAATGTGTATTAAATTGGCAAATAAGATATTCGCTAACATTCACAAGAACCATCTCCTACAGTTCCTGTCAGTCTATTGAACAATCAGGAAACTATTACCTAATACACCGTCATTTATGTTGCTAGCATTAGCAATGTCAGTCACGTTGCTTCATCGATATACGCGGTTAGTTGGTTAACGTTTCTTAGCTTCAGAGCGAGTTTCTGTCCATGACAAGTTAGCTATATAAGTCTTTGGTAGCCAACTTAACAAGAACTAAGTAGTCGTAAAAGCAATACCATAATCATTTGGACATTTTTACCTGAAAATATTTTCATATAAGGTGGTGTAAATTCATATTTCAATCCCATTCACCTGTCCCTCCGTCCGACCTTACAATGTGCACAGCGTTTCTTTTGCTGTACAATTTGAACCGAGTTTTCAGGGTGTCCGCAAGACCCTGCCTAACGACCGCCCTATTGGTTAGTGTATACGTCACTCAGCCCGGGGGGAGAAAAATGATGTTGGCATGGCAACCGCTAAGGGGCGTGTACAAGCTATATATTTTTTGTCCAATTGAATGTGAAATTACCTCTATTAGATAACGCCCACCTGTTAATAACGTCCGTTATTTGATAAAGTGGTCATCAATCTGTTGAACCTATTGGACCTCTTGGCAATGGCGGGAATAGTGATAACATTTATATTCCTCGGGGGTAATTATATCCACAATTCTCCTTTCCATTTTATGTCTATAAATCCCAAGCAACTAAACTGTTACTGCTACCGCTAATTACCGGTTAGGTCACTGTTTATAGCATATTGGAATATGAATGGAGAAGAATTTAAGAATTGTGCAGTTATTGAGGCTACATTCTTGCAGTGTTTCATTTAAAACTGCAATTTAATTTGACTACACATTTAGAGATCTTGTTATGTATTCTTCATATGTATTATATTATATGGAAAATACTAGCGTTGGGCAATACCGACCACATTCTGGACCTTCTTCTCTTCCTAGTCAGCCCTTGAAAATATTCAAATGATCACAAAATTTGAGTTCAGTGGTGCTTAAATTTACGTTCACAAAACAACATTCAAGTTAATGTGTTTTATGGACTACAACTTTATAAAGTCCACATCAACATGAACCAATGTTGATGTCCAATGTCCAACATGAACTCTACAATTCCTTATCCTCTCACCCATCATATCAAAACATTTTTAATAATTATTTTGAGGATATTCAACACCATCTACATTTTCTTTGTCTTTATTGACATCATGACCACGTCTGCATGCTTTGATGCATTTACTTGCAGCCACATGAGCAACTAAATGCATAAAACCATGCAGATGTGGTCAAGAGTCTCAGCTGTTTTTCAGACCAATTGTCAGAATTGGGAATAAATGTGATCTAACCACTAAGTGGATAGGCTACAGCCACAGAAAACAATCTAAAATCTATAAAAGAAGTCGAATAAATACCTAATAAAACATGTTTTTTGCATTTCAACAAACCAGATTTCAGGGAGGAAATTAACTACTGTATGTACTGTACCCAAAATATAAAAACTACAACTTTGGCCTCGTCTGTAAACAAATTTTATAATTTGGTACCTCATTCCTTCCTCAAATAACATACAGCACATGCTTCTATACAAGGTAGCACAGGTGATGGTAATTTACAGGTAAAATGGGAAATTCTGCCAATTTGTTTAACTACCTCATAAGGTTATTCCTCTTCGTATAATTTGCACACAGTCGATTGCATTCACATGTGAACTGAACACCCACAGAGCCATATTAACTGTGGAATGAAACACTATTGTAATCAGACTCCGTATAACCATGATTTTGGATAAAGTCCAATATCATTTTTAATTCAAATAAACACCAGTTTCAGAGCAAAGATGGAAAAAAAACACTATTCACACAGTTCTCCCAGAGGGAGAAGATCAAAGAAAACAAACCAAAAAATAGATGAATCCCCTCTGTGAAGATTAGGTGATATGTGAACTAGTCTTCAGCAAATAACCATGGTTACCAGTTTGTTTATTGTCTGGCATGAGTTAAAAACATATTTTTCTGAAAGAACAGAACAACTGCTGTGGTGTGCTAGATATTCCTTGGCGTGTACTCAGCATCTAGGTCAGGGATAGGCAGATGGCAGTCGGACAGCCAGTAACCTGAAAGTTTTACCCACCTTGTCATTAAAAACACATTTATACATCTGGAATGCCCAGTAAAAACAGCTTGCCGTCCAAAATAATGACTGAATAATAATAATAAAGCTAAACGGGAACAGTCACTGCCGTTCTGGAGAACAGGATGCGCTGTGTGTGTGTGCACCACGTGGATTCAGCCCAGGTTAAAACGCCTCTAAGTCACCGTCCACCGTGTCTGGCCTCCGCCTGTACATGTGGCAGTGTTTACTGTAGACGCAGTGACTCTACGGCCCCCGGGCTGCGGTAAGTAAACGTTACAGCGCGGTACAGCGCAGCCGGACAGAGGCCCAGTGTGCCGGGGCGCTTTCACATCACGGCGACGGGGAGGTCGCCGGGGTCACCGGACTGGCCCGTGAGGTCGATGCTCGCCGCGGGGTCGCCGGGGGTGATCGAGGCCGAGGCCGGGCGCCCGGGGAGGGGGGAGGGCGTTTCGGAGGGGGGCGGCGGGGTGGCGGTGTGGTCGGGGTGGCTCTTGCTGCGGTGCGCGGTCACGTTGTCCCTCTTCTCGAAGCGCCGGCCGCAGATCTCGCAGGGGAACTGGTAGCCGCTCTCGGCGTCGTGCTTGCGCATGTGCCAGTTCAGCGAGGCCTTCTGCCGGCAGGTGAAGCCGCACACCTCGCACCTGGACGGCAACAGAAGTCAACCATCAAACAGACACAAAGACTGTGGGGGGGTGCTTCTGTGCTACCCCTAAGCTAAGGTGCTAAACGTGCATTATGGCACTACATTCCAGACTGTATAAAGAAATAGCAACAGAATTCCAGAAACAGGAAGCCCCTTGAGAGATCGCCAATCCATCATAGGGCACAAATACTATTCACTCACACATTGATATTGACAGGCAACTTGAGTCTCCAATTAGCCAAACCTGCATGTTTTTGGACTGTAAAGTACCCAAAGGAAACCCACACAGACCCAGGGAAAACATGCAAACTCCACACTCCATTTTTGCTGTGTGAGGCGACAGCACTATCATTGCCCCACCGTGCTGCCCCTCACTCAACATTGACGGGCCAGCGGTGCGGTTTCTCTGCGGAGACTCACTGCAGTGGTTTCTCCCCGGTGTGGATCCTGCGGTGGATGATCAGGTTGCTGCTGGTCCGGAACGCTCGGGCACAGAACTCACAGATGTAGTCCCTCTGGTCTCCCAGACACAAACGTCACAAAACACTTTTACTTTCCACACGGATGGTGTCATTACAAATGTCACAAAACACTTTTACTTTCCACACGGATGGTGCCATTACAAGAACTACGGATGGAAAACCAGCAGTTCTTGGCCTCGGGGACTACGAAATGCTGATCCCTGCTCTATGGGCTTTGATTGTACTGTCCTTCATATCAAAAAGTCATCAGCTGGCGAGACTGTTTGAGAATGGTTCCAAACAAAGGAAATTTTGAACTACCAAGTTTTATATGGCCTGCTGAAGGCTGTTTGTAGTCTCAGAGATTCAATGAATAAAAGACGGATCCCTTCAACAAACCCATAACTCAATTTTATATATGCAGCACTACTTCATACAATTTTCTTTTTTTTCCCCCATCAGAACTTCCCATCTTGCCCGTTGTCTTGCTTTTTATCTTTCCATTCGTCACTCAGAATAAGGCTTTGATAAAGCCACAAAATCTCACAGGCCAAAGTATAAACACATTATTCTTAACTCCTGTAGAAACTGTGAGGTAGCCACTCAGCCGTACAGAAGAGATGTAAACAGTCGGTTTATGCTGAAAGCGGTTAATGTACATTTGGTGCACTTAGAGGCGCAGGGTCTTATAAACAATTATAATGCTCCAAGAGAATAGAATCCTGTAGAGAAGACACATGTTTGAATTTTACCTTTATTTACATAACGCTTTAACATGTTTGGCGTTTGCCTCAGGCAATGTGAGGACAGCCCTGTGTGGTCAAATAGCATTGTAGGGACCAGTGTGCAACCCAGGGAGATGATAAGAGACTCACTGCTGTGTAGTTTCTCGTGCTCTTTCAAGTGCTTCTTAAAATTGAAGGACTTCCCGCAGGAGGGGTGAGAGCAGGCGAACGTCTTCTGTTGAAAGTGCTGATACTTCATGTGGTGCTGCAAGGCAAGATAGAAGAGTCACTGTATTGTCCTGGTGCTTTTATCAACCTTTCTTCAGACTCAAGATGCTCAGCTGTGTACTCCTAACAATGAACATTCTGTCTCCCTAGTGTTGAAGCAAACATTCCAATTTGATGTTTTTTTGGAATGTTTTTCAAAATTCTAATTCAGTGTTCTAGAATTCTATTGCTTTCAATCACCGGTAGCAATTGTTACATCAGCATTTAGAATGTTCAGTGAACAACATTCTAATCACATACAGTGGAGTCCGTAAGTATTTGGACAGTTGTTTTTTTTAGTTGTTTTTTTTGCTCTATGCTTGTGTTAAGCTTTGGTTAAGGGAGTGGCAACAACATTCAGCAATATACTGTAATATTGCACAAGAAACTGCAGTTACCTGTTGGTTACCTATAGGTAAGAATGGAACACAGGACAGGACTGAGTGCCTGGTGTGAATTGAAGAATTTGTGCTTTTACCACAAGGTCGCCTCAGAGTCACAGAGATCCACTCACGTTGAGGTACTGGCGGGATGAGAAGATCTTTCCACAGCCTTCAAACTCGCAGGGCAAAATATCTCTGGGCGTCGCTTTCCTGTGCCAGAGACAAATATGTAGTGTATGACATCAATTAAATAGATGCATTATTACTTGACACATTGTTTAAACATGTTGAGGAAAACCTGGTATACTGTTCCAATAGTTATGTTAAATATACCTCAGCTGTAAAACAGGCCTACAACATATATCAGGTTAAATTCTGTAAATATACACAAGTAAATTCCACACTATTGAGAAAGTATTTTATAGACACAGTTATCATGCTGTGAAACAGCTTGCCAGGTCAGGTCATAGAGGCAGATACGTTCAAAACTGTAGGAGTATAATACGCATAGCCTAGATTCCTCTGTTCTTAGCTACATTATATACTTGTATTGGGAATAATTCTTATATTTCAAACCAACCACACTCTCAGAAATAAAGTGACAGTACTTCAAAGATCAAATTTCCCAAATGTACCCTGAAAGTACAGCAATGTTCTCTTTGGGTACAAATGAGTACATTTTACAAGCAAAAAAAGGTACAAAGGTACTTCTAAGGTACATTTTGTACCTTTATTCCTGAGAGTGTACTGTACAAGCAGCTCATACATTGCACACAAACCTTTTCCTTTTGCCACTAATCTGAGAAATGTCATCATCTCCCGGCCTCTTCGGTGCACTTCTGGAAACAAAGAAAAAAATGTTTGTTTATATCATGTTATCTTCATCCCTAGCATCAAGCTAGTCTTCACCATTTATCTCCTCCTCCTTAAATTTATCTGACACAGGCGCATCCAAGAATATTGTACTGTGAATGGACCAACCAGCTTTACAAACACTGACCTGCTACTTTGTCATCACTCAAATTAAATCAATTAAGATAACACCATGAAAGACACCTTTTGATTTCCTTCTTGCCTATCCTTGGGCTAGATCGGGCCTGTGCAGACTGAACTGCTTTCCTCTGTTTCCCCCTAGTGGTCGTTTGTTGTACTACAGTTGAGTCGCCGAGGAGAGAATACGGGTTCTCATCGGTCTCTCCGGTGGGTTTGCCTGAAGTTGTTGTGTCAATGGAGTTGGAGGAACAGTCAGGACTGGACCGTTTGCGGGAAGGGCTGCAGTTCTTGTCCGTGAGCACGTCTGGGGCGTCTTCTTCTCTGTCTTCCTCATCAGGGAGCGGACTGTCGATGCAAACGCAAGCAGATTTAAAGAACCTTTTAAAAACAGATTCATACTCCCTTGTTTTCCCTGCGTATTGATGCGGTTGACATTGTTATTCCTTTATCAGTAAGGTTTATTTATTTTTAAATTATTATCTTGTATTTTATCTTGTCTTTTATCCTGTTTGTTGATGTTTTGTGTTTTGTTGTGAAACACTTTGTAACCACTGTTTAGGAAGGTGCTATACAAATAAAGTATGACTTACTGACTTGCTAACTATACGTGAGCTTGGAACAGTTTAAGAAACTTTTAGTGAGGTTTGAAACAGTGTCTTACCAATCTTCCTGTGGCAGCTCTCGCTCCCTCTCAGTCTCTGGTTCCACTTCCTGTGCACACTTACCCCCTGAAAAACACAAAATGGCTGAACTACCAAATACTGACTTGTAAATGTAACAATTGTGTCACAAGTTAAATAGGAAAAATAAAACCATTCACATTTACCTGATGTTTTGACCTCTCCAGCCTTTTTCTCCTCCTCCTCTTCTTCCTCCTCTCTATGTCCACTCCCCTCAGCAGCGAGCTCAGACCCTGCTTTCCTGCACCTCCTGGCCGAAAAGCACGGCTCCTCCACGCCCTCTCTCTTGTCATCCGTCAGACACCTCCTCCCTCGCTCTCTGGACGGGCTGGCACCAGGACGATCAGCCTCTGACTCCGCCCTCCCCCCATCCTCCTCGCCCCCCTCCCAGCCCGTCCCGGAGGGGCGCCACGCGAAACCGTGCCCTTCCTGGCAGGCGTACCTCAGACAGAGCTCTGCCATCACCCCCTCTCCCGAACCTCCCCGGGCCTCCGTAGGCCCCGTGTCCAGCCCAACGTCAGTTGCGCCTCCCCTCTCTCCTCCTCCGTACCTCTGCGCACCTCCACTCTCTTCTCCTCCGTACCTCTGCCCCTCTCCCTGCCCCTCCTCGGTGGTCTGACCCCCCACAGCACCGGTAGGCTGCAGGCCGGGGGGAAAGGGGCAGCGTTGCCCATGGCGATGGACCTGCAACACCAGGCACTGGAGGGATTCCGCTGATGTCACCACAGGCTCCGCCCCCTTCGCCTCATCCCTCCCACCTAGAAAGAATGGAGCCAATGGGAACGTGGTATTTATATCTGACAACATACACTCGGTGATGTTTATTAGGTAGACCTGTACACCAGCTTGTTAATGCCAATTTAGTTGCTGCCGGTATCTCAGAAACTGCTGATCATCTGGGATTTTCATGCAAAACAAAGTTTGCAAAGTATGGTGTGAAAAACTAAAAACATGAAGTGAGCAGCAGTTCTGTGGGCAAAAACATCTTGTTCATGAGAGAGATGCAAATAACCACACATTACGACAGTGGTATGCAGAAGAGCATCTCTGAATGCACAACACTTCATAATTGAATATGCTACAGCAGTAGAAGTCTAAATACCTAATACAGTTATCGGTGAGTGTAAAATGGTTATTTAATGGTACAATAATACAATAACAATGTAAGTAGCAGAATCATTTACTCACCTGAGCACTTGTCACAGACCTTGGAGAAGTAGCTGAAAGGGGGAAAGAATGGCAAAAATATTCAATGCTGCACAATAGAGCTATCATTGAGTGAGATCACATATAATTAATTACCTTCACACGAGTGAACTGTGTTCACACACAACAATACAGGCTGCTATACAGGACCAACAAGGGCTGCCGTGTGGGCCACAAATAAAAGTAAATATAGAAGCCTTTTCCCAGAGAAACATCTATTGAACTTAAAATGCATTGAACAATCCTAATAATCACCAGGTTATTAAGTAGGCCTATTATTTAAACATTCTGCTTTAAATATTTTCAGAGGGTTGCAGGTTGGGTGATGCTGTGCTGCTATAAAGCTAGACTTTCTTCATCCCTGTGTCTCTAATCCTCCATCAAAGTCTGTTTAAAGGGCTGGTGCAAAGGAGCAGAGAGCAGAGACCTCCCACTCAAAAGCTCTCACATTTAACCCGTCTGGAAAATATGTCACACAACTGCACTGTTTATCTGGAGTTATAGTTATAGTCATGTTCAAAATCACGTTAAACATATGATTTGCTCACATGCTTTAACACACTTTATTACAACAGCCCGGTGACCCTACATCACGTGTCAAACTCCAGTTCTGGAGGGCCGCAGTGTCTGTTTTCTGGTTGTTTTATACAGAATCTGCGCACGTTGTTCTCAAGGCCTTATTTGACAGCTGACTGAAAGGAAACCACGAAACGCTGCAGACACTGCGGCCGCCTGGGACTTCAGTTTGACAACCCGGCCCTACAGTAGTCGGAACACAATTCCACAGATATAAACCAGAGCTTATAAAAAACAACATTCATTAAAATTTAAATCGAAAAGAACTGTTAAGAGTCTGAAATAAGCGGCTTCACGTTATCGTGTAATCCGGCCATGCGTTCCTAAACCTGATGACGTTTTCCCTCAATTGAATGCGTTTATCTTCAGTATCTATTTGGCGTTGTTTCACTGTGAACGCACCTCTCGAGCAGGTACTGTGCCAGCTCCGAATGCAGCGCGAACCCGAGTCTGTCCTTCAGCTGGCCCCAGCTCTGCAGGCACGCGCCCAGGCGAACCCGCGACTTGCTCCGCCTGGCGTCCAGCTCCCTGCGCCGCTGCCGCCGGACAGCATCTCTCGGGGATGACATCGCCACGCTGGACGTGCGGGATGGGTCAAAGCAGCACTTCCCTGCAGCATACAAACAATAATTCTATAGGCTATTCATTGGCCATAGGCGGACATTGGGACCATGTTACATAAACCTACTGGAAAATATATCATAAACATTTCTGAATTACATATATTCAACACAATGATGATAAGATGTAGCCTAAATCAAATTGCCTCAGCTTGATTCTTGCAGTCCGGATATGTCAGGTTTCCATTTCAGGGTCTCAGTTCAGGGCTAATTGTAGCCCTGACGCTTGCAATTTAATCTTTAACATGCATGTTATAGCCCACAAACACGCTATAACCATTTTATTCTCTTGTTATTGTTGTTATAATGCTTGCTGTTACAAACTTGATCAAATGTTGTTTAGGCTATAGCAGTTGCCTAAAATAAAGGAGGAAGGACAGCTTATGAATAGCTATACAATTAATCAGTTTTGAAGTTGTGTTGTACTAAAATACAAATAATCTATGAACTCATTTGTAATACGTAGCGATATATACATACATACACCCTTAAATGGTTGATTTATTTAAAAGTGTATTGTATTTAAAATGTATTCTTAAAAGTACAATTCAGATTATAGCTATCCCAAGAATAATAACTTATGGCGCTACGCGAATTATTATCCGATCAAATATAGCCTGTCCTATCCATAGAGTTAACAGTCAAAAAGTAGCTACCCTACGATACAATAGCTTCAGCTCTGCATTAGCAGTCTTTACTAGTGAATTGAAAGAAATAATTCGCAGAAACTATTAATGTATTCAGCATTTGTTCTCCGTAAACATTCATTTAAAAACTGCTTAAAAGGACTACACCGCAAATGGAACACCTGCAAAAATGTATCCAATGTGTGACCCAAAAAAAACCCGAACAAATCAAAAAGTACAACAGGTATACAACCATTTCTCTTGTTGTTCTTAGCGGGTCCCACCCGCCATTATCCAGTTGCCCTTTTAAGTAAGCTCGCTTCAGTACAAACCTTGGCAGATGTTTTTCGCTCCTGTCCGACTGAACACCGCGTAATCTTTATTTTCTTAAGCAAGAGATTTTGCTATATATGAAGGAAGTATGACACCTTTCATTCATCGTTTCATATAAAAGTTTAATCATGACAAAAAGCCGTTGCCTTGAGATTTGTACAGGAACTGGAGATGCTGGATGATAGGAAGTGGACGCAGTCTGTATTTTCTTCCCATGAACCTCCACGGCAGCTCTGATTATGGGAAATGTAGTTCAACTGAGCCGTCTGAGTCTTCTTTCTGGTCTATTTCTGTATGGTAAAACATTGCGACAGAACAAATGTTATATCTAAGAACTACAATTATTGCCTAATATAGAAATCATGCCAATAATGTTTAAATAAATTCCGAAATTAAATTTCTGCTTACTGAAAACTATTGCCACTTCAAGTAAATTAAATCAGACTGAAGTGGACATAATTTCCGTTAGATTACAATCTAAGCAAGCCATAATAATTAGAATTATATAGAATGTTTGATGTTCATTATGATGTAGTGTTCATCCATCAGTCAGCAACAGCAGTTATTATTAGATCAATCAAAATCTAGAATAAAAATGAAATGCTAATAAGACTTCAACACCATCGTGTGATACATAATGTTAATATTTACATTTTAAAATGAAAGTTGAATTAATATGTAACAGATTTTCATTTCATGTTAAAACTAACAATAGCAAGCAAACTGAATACATTAAATGGGCTTGAAGGTTGATCGCAATGAAATGAAGGCGAAATTCAATGCACTTCAATGCAATTATCAGCCTTTTGATAGAGGCACTGATGTTTTACAGGAAAACAGATGTGTCGCTTATCAAGGTGATCTAAGAGGCCAGGTAAGGGTATGGAATCATGGAATAGGATACATAAGTCAAAGGCAAATATATTTGTATGCATTTTTATTTTTGAGAAAACAAGTTGTCCCTCAAGATACTTCCATTACAGTTATTTACCTGAAGCTTTTACCAAAAGCTACTTCTAGTTGATTAGACCAAGCAGGAGATAATCCCCCCCGTGGAACAATGTGGGGTTACGAGCCCAACAGCTGTGTGGATGTTATTGTGACTGCACCGGGAATCGAGCCAATGGCCATGCGGGTCCCAGTCATGTACCTTAAGTGCTACACCGCAGTCTGCCCCACTGGCTGCTAAACTTCAACATTTAGCTGACAAACCCAAACTAAAATTAAACAAAAAAGAATTGCGAATGAAATACAGCTCACGATGCAGAAGCGTCCCTGACTCATTTGACACACAGAGCACAGGCCTAGCGTGTTAACTCGTCGAGCTGTTAAAAGGAAGCTGCAGTTTCGGTCTTATGAGGCATATAACAGGATATAACCTAACCGTCAGCAAATCAGATCTCTCTTTCGCACAAATGCAAGTTCTCTGGTGCGTAGGAGGCAAAACCACACAACTTCACCTTCTCTGTAAACTGACTGAGAGCCTGAGAACATCACTGAGCGAGCATGGAAGAACTCGGTGAGTATTCTTTTATTACTTCATCGAGTACAGGGTATTCATTTGCCTTTAGTCAGGAAAGAACATGCCCTTGGATGGCTAGGACATATTGAGACATTAGAAGGAGAGTATATTGTGGAGAAGGCGTTATTGTTGTAGACAAACTCATAGTCATGCAGGCAGCCTACGTAAATGAGTGGCGAGAACATAGAAAGTAATGTAGCCTGAAACATCACTTCACTTTATTTAAGCAGAAGCAGGCACACTACACAGTATATAAAGTACAATACATTATTCAGACATCCCACCATTGCAAAATTATTATTATTTCTGGGAGACTGGCGGATCTGCTCAGCTGGGGGGGGGGGGGGGGGGGTCGGGGTGTTCCTGCTCAGTACGTGAAGGGAGGGGTCGCATTACAAGACCTGGGGGACACCCCTGCACTTTTAGGTTTCTGCTCTTCTGCCTGTGGCGCTTTTTTGTGGGAGACTTCTGCCCACTCGTGGGTATCAGAGAGCAGGTGAGAATTTCCGGCAGACTCCCGGACTTTCCGGGAGAGGAGGGGGGATGTCTGCCCATTCGGATCACCCAATTCACAGACACTTAGTTAAAACAATCAGAACCCTCACAAAAAAATTTACATTGACAAGCCTCATATGTATAAGATCTCTATTTTCGGACCACCACACTTCTGATAGGATTCTAGTACCTTTGATGGGAAGAGGATGAGGCTATATGCATTGGCAGGTTTTGGGAAATTATGTTTAATGGGCGTTCTGTGGATCTTGTATGTACAAAATGTGGGTTTGGCTGTGTCTCATGTGTCTCAATTCACAGACACTTTGCCTGTGAATTGACTAGAACCCTCACAAAAGTGCTACGTACAAAGGTTACAAAGTAATTTCATGGAATAAGTATGTATAATTTACTTTTGATGATATTCCAGTAAGTAATAAAACTAAATTTCCCGAAATTGGGAGACAGCCGTAGGCCACTTAAATATAAAGCCGTTGAAATATGAATTGAGGGGAGCAGAGGGTTAAATGTTAAACAATAATCGTAATCATAATAAGCCAATACTGTGCTTGAGTTCAGAATATAAAGGGAACTCATTTCTCTAACTGTCCTCCATTTACTGGCTTGTCTCCAGTGAAATATTCGTATGTGTACAGTATGATAACTAATATAAATATCCACACGTGTCTGCAAGCGTGACGGAGACAGTGATCGTGGCGGTTGAGACATTAGATTATTCTTGTTCATGAAGTGTTTTCACTCACTACTTGCAAAGTATCACTTCTGCCGTAGCAAAAGCAGCCACAGTATCATGTCTGATGTCACTTCCCCCCAGATGCAACAGCAGTTTGTGGTTTGCTGGTATTCACCTTGCAGAGCGGAGGTCACTTCACACTTTATGCATGTTATCTAGTCACTCAACCGGAAGATGGATTGCGCATGATTTTAGATAAGAAGCAATGCAATTTGCTAAGACTAGGGCGTCTAATCTTATCCAAAAGGCTGGTGTGGCAGCAGATTTTTGTGTTAGCCCGGCACAAAGACACCTGGTTCTACATATCTAGGTCTCCATTGAAGACCATGATTAGTTCGTTAGTTGAATCTCGCGTTGAAGAACTGGGCTAAAACAATAACCTACACCCACATCTGCCCTTTTGGGATAAGCTAAAGGGCGGGTGAGTTTATCGCAGGGGAAGGCTACCACCTGCGTTTGTTGTCCCCATCCAAAAGCCTGTTCATCAATGAATACTCCAATTTGAATTAATTTAATTAATTTAATAGTAATTATGGAAGCCTCCCCGAGCCTAGTACATACTCCACCTATGATTAGGCACCCATGTTCTAAACAGAGGTGGTCAAAAAGTGAAAGTCCAGCCATGTGTTCCTTCCACCCATGAACTCTGATCGGCTGAAGAATTGTACTGATGAGCAATTCGAGGTGGTTGGAACAAACTTCAGGGGAGGATCTTTACTTTCTGAACCTGGATTTTCGACCTCTGGTTCAAGAGGTGCGACTGTGCTCACATGTATATGTTATACATTATTTAGCAATAAATTATTATTGTCATTGTCAGACTTCCTCTTGGAGCAGTTAGCGCAAAACTCTTCCCACGATGACCTGGGTCCAGCAGCTATCTCTCAGGAGAGCGCGGAACAACCCGGAAAGAGTGAAGCAGCCGGCACTCATGGCCTGGTAGGAACCACAAACATTTATAAGCTCGGGTATGTGTGTGTGAGTCATCGGTGTGTGTGCCCGGCGATAGACTGGGGGCTCGTGCACCACCACAACCCTGACCTAGAATTACCAGGTTAGATGATTGGTGGGAGGGCGGCACGGATGGTGCAGTGGCTAGCACTGCCGCCTCACAGCAAGGAGGTCCTGGGTTCGAATCCCCGTCGGACCGGGCCTCTCTGTGCGGAGTTTGATTGGATGGATGGATGGATGGATGGATGGATGATTGATGGGTGGATAGAATTGATGGTGAAGCAGGTGTGCTTGAATTTTGATCCATTCACTTTACTTTTAAATGAGATTTTGGCCAAATGTGGAATGTCCAATCATATACTGCATAGTGATGTCAGTACACCTTGCTGGAATCTCTACAAGATGTTCAGGAGAGCAGACATGCTCACCCAGCAGCACAGCACTTTTGTAATTAACATTGACAAGCCTCATATGTATAAGATCTCTATTTTCGGACCACCGCACTTCTGATATGATTCTAGCATTACATTACATTACATTACATTAATGGCATTTGGCAGATGCTCTTATCCAGAGCGACGTACAGTTGATTAGACTAAGGAGGAGACAATCCTTCCCTGGAGCAATGCATGGTTGAGGGCCTTGAGGGTTGAGGGATCTTATTGTGGCTACACTGGGATTAGAACCACCGACCTTGCGTGTTCCAGTCATGTACCTTAACCACTACAGTACAGGCCGCACCTTTGATGGGAAGAGGATGAGGCTATATGTATTGGCAGGTTTTGGTACATGATGTTTAATGGGCGTTCCGTGGATCCTGTATGTACAAAATGTGGGTTTGGCTGTGTCTTATGTGAGCTCTCTTTCGCCAGATCACACCTGTGTATATTTCTAAACTCCCTGCCAAGGGCTCGACCAATGACCATGTGTACAGGTGAGACAAATCAACTGATCCCGATTACATCTGTACTCTGTCAACAGTGACCAGCCATTTTGTGATAATTGCCTGTTTTAATTTTTTCTGTCCTGTCTCTTGTACCTCTTATACCTTTTCTCTCTCTCCCTCCCTCCCTCCCTCCCTCTCCCTCTCCCTCCCTCTCCCTCTCTCTCTCCCTCCCTCTCCCTCTCTCTCTCTCTCTCTCTCTCTCTCTCTCTCAGCGAGGTTCCAGACCCGGTAGAGGCCCTCTTGAGTCCCCGTTCGGCCACTCGAGAGCTGGACTCCCTCATGCAGGGACTACTGGGCCTGGATTTAGAGGTAACGTCCTGACTATGGCATATTTAATCGCTCATGGGTATTTCAGAGGTAACCATTTTATAACTTGTTGCATGAAATTATTACGTGACTTATGGTTATCAGTCAGCAGAGGGCAGTGTGCTCAAACACGATGTGCTAAAATATAGGAATCTCCAATCAGAAGGAACCAGTTTGGGGCATCAGACTTGCACTGCCCGATGGAAAACAGGCAAAATACTTTTTTGGGGAATAAATGGAATAAATAGAAATATTTCTTCTTACTCCAGTTTCCTCCACAGTCTAAAGACTAAATTTCCCCTAGGTCTGAGTGTGTTGGTGAATGATGTGTGTGCCCTGTGATGGATTGGTGGCCGGTCCAGGGTGCATTCCTACCTCTCACCCAATGCATGCTGGGATAGGCTCCAGCACCCCCGTGACCCCGACCAGAAATAAGTGGGTTAGATAATGGATGGTGTGATGTTTATTCTCTTCAGCTGTCCGACTCACCCACTGCATCAGGCCCCCCGCCTATTATTCCGAAATCCCAGAAGGAGAAAGAGAGGAAGGAGACGAAGGACCCGGGCGATGGACCCGCGGTCGAAAGCAAAACCCTCGCTGCGAAAGATTCTGATCAGGCACCCAAGAAGACGAAAACAGCCGGGGACACCATAGACGACCTCCTCGGGGGCCTGAGCTCGGACATGGAGAGGATGGGCGTGCGCACCTCGGCCAAGGGGCTCTGCGCTGCCTGCGGCAAGTGCATTGTGGGAAAGGTATAGCACCTGTGATGTCGATCGATTGGTCAGGCTGGCCAGTTATGGCATGAGAATAACACTAGTACTGAAAAAAACTGATACTGAGCTGTAAACTGATTCCTTCGATACAGCTGACAGCCAGTGACAGATACCCTAGTGGGAGAGTGGTTATGCTTGGGGTTAACCAGCTGCTATTCACACCCAGACTGAGGTGGGAATCAAATTTGCAGGAAAGTGTTGTAAGAATGTAACAACATTCAAAGAAACATATCTTCTTTGTATATTTACAGATTGCAGTGCATGAGACATCATTTTAAAGCTCAGTGTACTTTAATTTAATTTAATTGTATTATTTTCATGAATTACCACGTCAATGAAATGTCAGAATTATCCTTTGAATGTAGAAGCACCAGGGGTGTCATTTATCAGGGAATAAGGGGGTTACAACCACCCCCAATATTACAAAACAGGCCAAATAACCCCCCCCCCCAATGGTATAGCATGATTATGATAATTTAATACAATAAAGATAGTGATTTCATGTTGTGACTGGGATATAGTGATCAGTCATGTTAAAACATACCCTGCCAATTACACAATATATTTTCAGAATTGAAATAAAGTATGAATACTTTTTAAAAGGAAATTATGAGTTAATGTTTATTTTTTTTGGTCTGGGACACTCAACCCCCCCCCCCCCCCCCCGTCCACCTGTAGATGATCACAGCTCTTGGAGAGGTGTGGCATGCTGAACACTTTGTGTGCACCACGTGCGGGAAAGAACTGGGCACGTGCGGCTTTTTCGAGAGGGACGGCAAACCCTACTGTGAGCAGGACTACCAGAATCTCTACTCCCCACGCTGCGCGTACTGTAAAGGGGCCATTCTACAGGTACGCCTTCCACCTGTCAGAGAACTTCCATTTCCTTACTGCCAACTAATGCAAACAGCCTTTCCAACACACTTTGGAATCATAATTAAACCCTTTGTATGGTGTGAGGTCACAATTGTGCGATTAGAATGTTCTTAACTGAACATTCCAACGCTGATGTAACAATCACTACTGGTAACTGAAAGCAACAGTTCTAGAGTCTAGAGTTCAGAGTTCTAGAACTCTGACTTAGTTTTAAAAAAACCTACCCTTCAAAGTATTCATGCTAAAATATTAGCCACCACTGTCAACAAGTGACTCACCAGAACGTTGGTGTGGAGTGCTGAGTGCATTAGTAGTCAACATGATTAGTAGTGACTGAACTGAAATGGAACCAAACAGGCCCCACAGACATTAGTCTCACAGCCCTGAGCAGACAGTCAGAGATGTCAAGATGCTCTTCTCTCAACCACCTGGGAGTAGCAGTCACTGTATATACAGCACTGGGAGTTTGGCATGTTACAGGGTCCTCTACAAACAGAACAGCATTAACCAGATTCACAGATTTACATTACAATGTATAACCTCCTGATACCTGGCAGAAAAATGTTCAAGTATTTTCTTTCCATAATATGAGCGTCTTAGATGACAAAAACATGTTGCTGTGAAAATATTTCTTGAGACCAGAGACTCATGTCCCTTACGGGGGACAAAAGTGATTCGCCAGGTCTTGGGATACGTTTTTCACGTGTTCTCATATGTTTTTCCTTCATTGAGTCCACACAGCTGCTCAATGGATGCAGGTACACAGGTGGACAGGTGTACAGACAGCCTATTCACTGGCATTTGTTGTCCGTCTGTCAGTCAGCCAGTCTGCCTTTCTGTCTGTTTGTCTGACCGTCTGTCTGCCCAAGCTTAATGTGAAGCTCTTTGTCGAATTCTTTCTCACACAAGTGCGTGTTTGTGTTTGGATGAATGCGAGTCTGTTTACGAGTGCGCGCCAGACCGCGTCCGGGCCCAACACAAACACTCCCGCCAAACGGAGGGTACCGGCAGCATCAGCTGGAGTGTATCAGGCCCGCTGACATGTTTCTCTGAATGCTTTACGCTCCTCTCAGCCGACCGCTCCCTCTTTTCGCATACCAGGGCGTTCGGCTCCAGAAACGAAGCTGCACATTCGCGGCTGACGTCGAGCGGGACACCTGGAAAACGGTCCCGGGGAGAATTAATCACTGATGGTTTTTGCAGAGTAAATGGCACGAGATGTTTGTGAACTCACCGTCTCTTCTTCTCTGGTTTGCATCTGTGTCGAGTCGTCTTCAATATACGCCCTGTCCCATGTCGCTGAAAGATAATAACAGGTTAACCCCTCAGACGCCGGCGAGATTCCTTCAGATGACTGACTGTCTTACGGTTACTTTCACCAAAACTCAGGACAAGTTTGTCTTAGCAAGTGTTTTAGTCTTGTAGAGAGACTTAAAATCTTTTTTTTCTCTCAAGTTTTAAGTTACTCTTTACTTCATAAGTGAAATGTTCTTACCTGATTGGCAAATCCTAAAATGAGTCAAACTGTCTAACCTCATTGGCAGTTCATTTTTGCCTTACTTGGCAAAAAAGTAATAGAGATAAGATTTTAAGTCTCACTAAAAATACAGGCACAATAACATTAATCGCTCTATATATGTAGCAAAATGTAGCTAAAATGTAGCTAAAATAAATGATTGGGCTAATTAAATCAGTGAGACAGAAGTTGGTTTGAAATCCAGAAACGGATTTGCTTGCCCGTCCCTGACCTGAAGGGTTACACCTTTCACATGGGTTTGACCTCTGACCTCTGACCTCTGACCTGTGCTTGTATGGCAGAACATCCTGACCGCGCTGGACAACACCTGGCACCCAGAGCACTTCTTCTGTCAGCACTGCGGGGAGGTTTTCGGGAACGAGGGTGAGTCGCGTGTCCACCTGTGCGAGATGCTATCTGACAGATTGGACAGGTAACTCCCTGAACACTTCAGGTGACAAGCAGAAACCGGTGGCAGTGTAGTATGGTAGCGATTGCTCTGACAGACCAGGTGGATCTAGGCTTGAATACCCACGGTGTTTATAGACTTTTATAGTGATGACATCTTTTTGGAGGACAACCCGATGGTTTCTTCTGCCATGGGTTCCCTCAGTAGATTTTCCATGCTTTTTTTCCCATTGGGAATTTGATTCCTTACCGAATATAAGGTCTGTGGTTAATGTACGCACAAGAGAGTTTCACATTTTGTTCTACGAGTTAAATTACATCCATTAACATCCGCAACTGTGAATTTTGAAGCTGTGATGTGCTTTAAAAAAGCAAGTTGCTAACAAGTTACGACAATGGCCATATCTCTCCAGCCACCACACAAGTTTTACTCCAGTCAACATTACCTTTGCAGTTTCAATATAGCACTTTGTCAACAACTTACTTTTTTAAAGCACAAAATGGCTTGGTTCTTCAGAGATTGCCAGTTCAGTTCCCGGGCAGTGCTGTTGTCCCTTTGAACAGTGAACTTCACTTGAACTGCATCGGTGAATACCCAACTGTGTAAATGGATTGTGTGAATAAAAAATAAATAGCCATATAATGGAAGCAGTCTGAGAAGCAGCTTGCTGTTTTTCCATTTTTATGCTCTTAGCAGACACTCGTATCAAGGGCAAATAAAAAAAAACATATTATCCATTTTATCCTCAGCCAAGAACATCGTAAATTTAAGTACCTTTATCCAAGGTACAGTGGTGACTCCTGCAATATTAATGAGGAAATGATTCTAAGTTATCTAGAGTTATCTGACTATTTAATGCTGAAGTATATTACTTTAAAAATGCATCTTTACCAGATTCAAGGTGAGTTCAGTCAGTTTTCACCAATTCCACTGTAATGAGTTGAATGTAATTGGTGAATGAATTAATGATGAAAATGAATTTTTAATTCATTTCCTCTATTGGCTGAAATTATGTGGAATTGTTCCCCACAGATAGCACTGCTGCCTCATAGGAAGAAGGTCTTGGGTTCAAATCCGGATCCCAGTCTGGGCCTTTCTGTGTGAAGTTTGCACAGTATATTCACTGTGTGGAGTTTGGGGTATATTCTTGGCAATGTATCCTCCAATGCATGCTGGGATAGGTTCCACCACCCACCTGTGGCTGTGACCCTGACCAAGAATGAATGTGTTAGATAATGGATGGATGGATTAGTGATTAATCTGAAGTTCTTGTGTTGGACGAAATGAGGTGGAGTTGTACTATGGACCCTCACCCTTTACCGTGTTTTTGGGTTGCTAGGTTACCTGGAACGCGACGGGAAACCGTACTGCTGCAGGGACTTTTACCGGCTCTTTGCACCAAAGTGCTCTGGCTGCGGGGAGCCGGTGCAGGAGAACTACCTGTCCGCCGCCAACGGCACCTGGCACGCCGACTGCTTCGTCTGCGCGGTGAGTCACCTGACCCCGAGCTGTGGGTCAGCTGACCCTGTGAGTCACGCGCTTCCTCAGCAGCGATCGATTCGGAGATGTGGCCACGTCCCTATCTCGCTTTTCAAATGTATGCTGGGAACACACTTGATTACCCCGCTGAAGATTCCAGCTATGTCAGCTTGACCAGCTTGACAAATGAGCTGGTCAAGCTGGTCATAAAGCTGGTCTAGCTGGGCATGAGCTGGTCAACCGGCATGGCAAAGCTGGTCATAAGTTGGTCGAGCTGGGTATGAGTTGGTCTAGCTGGGTATGAGCTGCTCAACCAGCTAGTGCTGGTAGCTTTCTCTGAGCTTGGTGTTGGTCTAAACTGGTCAACCCAGCTGTTTCAAAACCTAGCTTGAGCGTTTCTTGCAGGGTAAATGAGTACACAAGCTGTCATTCAGAGCTTTCTTTGTGCACATCTTCAAAAACGAACACTACTCCTCAGCAAGGTGCAATAGGTGCCTGGTGATGTGACAGATGTTAGGAAGCCAGGAAAGATGACGGTATCATTTTTTACATTGCATTACATTACATTACATGACATTTAGCAGACGCTCTTAGCCAGAGCGATGTACAACGAAGTGCAGATCAAACACAAGTATAAGTGCGAAGAGGACCTGAGAGGACAGTACAGTTCCGAGTCCTAGTGTAAACATACAGATAATCAGAACCCTTGAAGAGTACAATCAATTTCCAAACTAGCATACCACAGTTGGCAGCTAGAATACCCTGAGTACAACAATACAACAGCTAATACAAAAAAAACAACAATATCTATACAAGTAACAATATCTATACAATCTATACATAACTGCCATTACAGTCTATGGCATATATAAGGCTATTTGAAGAGAAGCCGTGATCTGCCCCCTAGTGCCGCTTTTAAACCACCCATTATACAAAAAGTTTACAGTTTGTAAACAATGTCGCTTGGGGCCCAAGCCCTTTGCATCAGTATAACACAATGAAATGCAGCTACTTCTCCAGCCTAAGAGGAAATAAGAACGGCAGAAGCGCTTGAGTAAATGTCCGCCGGAACCACAACAATTCCTTTCAAATGATCCGTCCAGAGAGTGCAGCTGCAGGATTTGGAGACAATGGTAGCACAGCGTTCGTGCATTTCCGTTATAAAGTCCCAGCAAATTGCTCTTGGAACAGTAAAAAAAAAAAACAGTTGTGCACAGCTGTACACAAACCCCGCACAACAAAACACGCTTTTCAAATTTCCTTTTTGGACTAAACGTGGAATAACGGCAATATACATATGGTAGTCTTGGCGGAGTTAATGCCGCCAAGTTGTGGGGGTGGAGGTCATGGGCGGGTGGGGTGGGGGGTGGGGGGGTATGTCTTATGCAAATTGTGCTGTTTCCATGGTTGTTGAAGTACAAGTGATTTTTGATTTTCCTCAGCTGTTGACTGTCAATAGTTTTTTTTTACAGCTTCTTCCTTCCTTCCTTCCTGCTTCATCAGTAGAACCCTGGGATTTCATAGAAAAACCCAACCTAGTTCAGGGGTTCTTTGTTGGACGAGATTGTCTGGGAGCTTGCACGCTTCCCACCTGACGGTAAAGAAAGTCAGAAAGTATGAGTCCTGCCATGTGTTTCCTCCATCCATGACCTCAGCCAGCTGATTTCACTAATTAGCTCTACATCCTGGCTGAAGGATTGTGCTAATTAGCACAAGCAGGTGATTGGAACAAATCACTTGGGAGGACTTGTACTCTGTGACCCCTGGACTGTTCACCTCTGGTTTCTGCAGGATGGTTTAAACCCCCCCCCCCCCCCCCCTTCACCGCTCCTCTTTCCTCAGGACTGTCTGAGTCCGTTTCGGGACGGGTGTTTCATGGAGCTGGACGGGCGCCCCCTCTGCTCCCTGCACTACCACTCCCGGCAGGGCACCCTGTGCGGGGGCTGCGGGGCGCCCATCTCCGGCCGCTGCATCTCGGCCCTGGACCGCAAGTTCCACCCCGAGCACTTCGTCTGCGCCTTCTGTCTGCGTCAGCTGAGCCAGGGCATCTTCAAGGAGCAGGCCGGGAAACCCTACTGCGGCGTCTGCCACGACAAACTGTTCCTGTGAGAGAGAGGGAGGGAGGGAGGGAGAGAGGGAAGGAGAGGGAGAGGAAGGAGAGGGAGAGAGGGAGGGAGAGAGAGAGAAAGAGAGGTAGGGAGGGAGGGAGAGAGGGAGAGAGGAAGAAGAAGGAGAGGGAGGGAGGGAGGGAGAGAGGGAAGGAGAGGGAGAGGAAGGAGAGGGAGGGAGGGAGAGAGAGAGGAAGGAGAGGGAGAGAGAGGGAGGGAGGGAGGGAGGGAGAGAGGAAGAGAGGAAGAAAGGGAGAGGGAGGGGGGAGAGAGAGTGAAAGGGAAAGGGAAAGAGGGGGTGAGAGAGGGGGAGAGAGAGTGAGAGGGATGGAGAGAGAGGGACAGAGAGAGGGGGGAAAGAGGGAGGCTGGGAGAGAGGGAGAGAGAGATGGAGAGAGAGTGGGAGGGAGAAAAAGAGAGAGGGTGGGAGGGAAAGAGAGAGGGAGAGAGGGGGGCAAAAGGGAGTGAGAGAGCGAAAGAGAGGGAGAGGAGACTATTAATTCTGACAGTCCACTCTACGTTTCTTAATTATCTTAATCTTTACTATGTTCTTTTCTTATTATTATTGTTCGGTGTTACACATCCATTGTTGCAAACGCAGATGTTTGTTTGTATGAGGGGGAGAGTTGGAGTTTCGGAAGGAGGGGGACAGTTGGAGATGTAACAAGTCTTTACTTTGTCACACAAACAAACCTTACACTGGACACCACGCAGAAAAACCAAACAGACACACAAACAGATAAACCAAACCGCAGAAAGCCACAGTTTAGGATGAAATGAAATCCAGCATTGGCAGCCAGGCCCTCTTGCCTGGGTTGCATATTGCTTCTGGTATGTGGCAGGTTTCCCTGCGATGGCTGAGATCCTTTGTTAATTGATTGTATTCATATTATGACCTTGGCCCTCTGAACATCACATTTTTTGTACATGATTTTCTTGTCTCCTGTCCCTGCATATGAAAGTTTGGGGGTTGTTGCACGCTCTGTGTCTTATTATGATCGTTTACCGCCGGGCGGGTGTCGACGCGCGCTTGTGCAATTGCGTTGTAATTCCTGTGAACGAAAAGTCAACATTTCGCCAGCGAGAAGTAATCTCCGTGCAATCTCGAGGAACTTTGTTTCCTTACGGCCTCTGTTTCAAGCTTTAATTCACTTCAGCTGTGTGCTAAATGGCCAACGGTTCTGAAACTGCAGTAATGTAGCAAGGCAGTCAACGCGAATGTGCCTGATGGTGGTATAGCTATAATGTAATAAACTGAATGCATATTAAACATGTTCCCATTTCACACCTCATTGTTTAATTTCCCTGCCTCTTCCTGTATGAGAGGAAACCTCATGCTTGACCGATGGAAGAATGGGTTTCTGGGCACTTTTTTCCTCAGTAGTTATCGTGTTATAACCGTGTTACAATTAGCCCTACGAAAGGCCCAGGAAATCCATTAATGGCTGTAATTATAGTGTAACTACAAGTGAATAAGATGGCTCATTATGTAATTACAGTGTAACTACACATAAATATGATGGCCAATTCTGTAATTAGTGTAATTACATATGAATAAGATAGCCCATTATGTAATTACAGTGTAACTCTATGTGAATATGATGGGCCAATCTGTAATTACAATGTAACTATGTGTGAATATCATGGCCCATTCTGTTATTACAGTGTAACTACGTGTAAATATGATGGTCCATTCTGTTATTACAGTGTAACTACATGTGAATAAGATGGGTGGTGGTGTGAGATCATTCCTTGTAGGCTATAATAGCATTGCCAGAACAAAATATTTCGTTTTTCAAGGGCAAAATAAAATAAAAAATAAGAAAAATATAGCTCTCTCGACAAACCAAGGTCAGATTTGAACTGGGCTATAGGCCTAGGTGGGCTTATATTTTCTGCAGGGGTTGAATTTCACCACTCTCTGGACTCTCTGTATTTATGAAGAAGTAGAATCCCTTATGCCTCTCCTTTCTCTACCTCTCTCCTTCCCTCCCTCCCGATTTCCATCTTCTCTCTTTCTCATTCCTTCCCTTTCTTCTTTCCCCCTTCCTTTAGTTTTGTTTCCCCTCGGTTTGGACTGAAGGCGGTCCAAGTTCAGGATTTATTGTGTTTTTGGCAGGACAAATTAAATAAGAGGTGCCAGACCTCTGCAGTTCTCTCCTCTTTTTTCCCTTCACCTCCTTCTTCTTCTCTTTTCTTCTCTCTCTCCGTTCAGTGGTCCGAGTGCAGTGATCGGAGAAGGAGAGAAGAGGTAGAATGGAGAGAAGGAGGGAGGGAGGGAGAGGGGGAGGAAGAGGTGGTGCGGACAGTGTTTGAGTTGACTGAACCTCGGGATAAATCATGTTGTCGTCGCCACTTTAGAACAC
The DNA here is from genome assembly GCF_963514075.1 of Conger conger. NCBI lineage: Eukaryota > Metazoa > Chordata > Actinopteri > Anguilliformes > Congridae > Conger > Conger conger. The sequence continues at coordinate 13,592,023 of NC_083763.1, read as the reverse complement.
TCTCCTGGTCTTGTACGCTGGCTTAAAAACAGTGAAACAGTGACATATGAAGCACTACTGGCTATGTTTACCGCCCAGTTAACTTGGCTGTAAACTGCACAACATGGCGCAGAGAGTGGTCAGAACGCTCTCCTCATTATGTGTGAAAAGATACTATTCATGATTCGGGGCGGGAGGTGAGACGCTTTGCTTCCTCTCCTGATTGCACAACGAGTCCATCTGGGTGTCACTGTGTCCATCTGGGTGTCACTGTGTCATCTGTTCTCATTAAAACAGGAAGTGCGCGCAGTACGTCTGAGAAATACAGATGGTGTGAAATGAAAAAAACAATGAACACATGCAAACAATGAAAACATGTACTATACTGCACAAACAAAGGGCATGTGTGTGTGTGAAGGGGAAAAATTGTGGAAGTGGATATGAAAGTGTGTATGTACTGTATATGGTGTGTGTATGTGTGTGTGTGTGTGTGTGTGAGAGACAAAGAGAGAGAGAGAGCAACAGAAGGAAAAGGTATTTGCGGGTGTGAAATAAACTGAAACAACAGGAAACATGAACCCTCAGTAAAAAAAAATGAGTCAGAGAGAGAGAGAGCATGTGAGAGAGAGAGAGTTAGAGAGAGTGAGAGAGAGGTCGTGTATGCGGGGGGTGCTGTGGGATGGTGGGGTGGGGGGGGGTGTTGTAATTCAGGTGACTTTTACAGCTCTGTAGCAGCGCTGGAGAGACTCTGGGCGTGCAGCGGTGCATAGATCCTGCCTGGAGTGGGGTTGGACCGGGGTGGAGGGGGCTCGTAACCCCAGCACGGCTCCGTAATCGTACCCGAGCCCCCAAACTGGCTGCGACCCCGCAGTCACCTCTCAGGGGCCTGGGCCCCTCCGGCGTATACTTCTGAGCCCGTTTTGGGTCACTGCTCTGAGCGGGGCCCTTCCCCTACGGTCCAGGGGCCCCCGGGGGCCCCGCACGGTGGCCTGAGCTTCAGTCGTCTTCAAAGAGCCCTTATGAAGACAAAAACAGCGCAGTCACAGTGTAGTGCTGGCAGTGCTGGAGCACCTTATCACAGTGCAGTGGCTAGAGCTCCTTGTCACAGTGCAGTGTTGGGGCACCTTATCACAGTGCAGTGGCTAGAGCTCCTTGTCACAGTGCAGTGTTGGGGCACCTTGTCACAGTACAGTTGCTAGAGCTCCTTGTCACAGTGCAGTGTTGGGGCACCTTGTCACAGTACATTGGCTAGAGCTCCTTGTCACAATGCAGTGTTGGGGCACCTTGTCACAGTACAGTGGCTAGAGCTCCTTGTCACAGTGCAGTGTTGGGGCACCTTGTCACAGTGCAGTGGCTAGAGCTCCTTGTCACAGTGCAGTGTTGGGGCACCTTGTCACAGTACAGTGGCTAGAGCTCCTGGTCTCAGTGCAGTGTTGGGGCACCTTGTCACAGTACAGTGGCTAGAGTTCCTGGTCTCAGTGCAGTGTTGGGGCACCTTGTCACAGTACAGTGGCTAGAGCTCCTTGTCACAGTGCAGTGTTGGGGCACCTTGTCACAGTACAGTGGCTAGAGCTCCTTGTCACAGTGCAGTGGCTAGAGCTCCTTGTCACAGTGCAGTGTTGGGGCACCTTGTCACAGTACATTGGCTAGAGCTCCTTGTCACAATGCAGTGTTGGGGCACCTTGTCACAGTACAGTGGCTAGAGCTCCTTGTCACAGTGCAGTGTTGGGGCACCTTGTCACAGTACAGTGGCTAGAGCTCCTTGTCACAGTGCAGTGGCTAGAGCTCCTTGTCACAGTACAGTGTTGGGGCACCTTGTCACAGTAGAGTGGCTAGAGCTCCTTGTCACAGTGCAGTGTTGGGGGCACCTTGGCACAGTACAATGGCTAGAGCTCCTTGTCACAGTACAGTGGCTAGAGCTCCTTGTCACAGTACAGTGGCTAGAGCTCCTTGTCACAGTGCAGTGTTGGGGCACCTTGTCACAGTAGAGTGGCTAGAGCTCCTTGTCACAGTGCAGTGTTGGGGGCACCTTGGCACAGTACAATGGCTAGAGCTCCTTGTCACAGTACAGTGGCTAGAGCTCCTTGTCACAGTACAGTGGCTAGAGCTCCTTGTCACAGTGCAGTGGCTAGAGCTCCTTGTCACAGTGCAGTAGCTAGAGCTCCTTGTCACAGTGCAGTGGCTAGAGCTCCTTGTCACAGTGCAGTGGCTAGAGCTCCTTGTCACAGTGCAGTGGCTGGCAGTGGCTGGGGCACCTTGTCACAGTGCAGTGGCTGGGGCACCTTGTCACAGTGCAGTGGCTGGGGCACCTTGTCACAGTGCAGTGGCTGGGGCACCTTGTCACAGTGCAGTGGCTGGCAGTGGCTGGGGTACCTTGTCACAGTGCAGTGGCTGGCAGTGGCTGGGGCACCTTGTCACAGTGCAGTGCTGGCAGTGCTGGCCCACACACCCTTACGGAGGGATCCCTCTCTTCCAGATAGATTTGTTCGGGGTAATGAAACGCAGCAGCCCAGTGGAGCTCTGAGGCCTTGGCCAAATGTACCATTCAGAGATATTACAGAGAACTCCACTGCCAGATGTCTGTGATACGCTCGTATGAAGACATAAGTATACAGTTATTACACACACATGTACGCACACACACATATACTCACACGCACACACGCATACACTCACACGCACACACACAAACACACATACACACACATACATGCACATACACTCACACACACACACACACACACATACACTCACACACACGCATGCACACGCACACACACAAGCACACACACGCACTCACACATATATACACTCACACCCACACACACGCATGCACACACACACAACTCACATGCACACGGACATATACACATACGCATGTGCACATTCACACACACTCATCCACACACACACAAACAAACACACACACTCGCATATACACACATTCACATGAAAGTACTTTGAGCACTTAAAATAGAAAAGAGAACCCCAAAATATTTTCCGCCTACATGCAAAAATACTGCGATTAAAAAGTACACAAATTAACTGACGTAACCCTCCTGCAAAAACATAGGAAATACAAAAATAAGTAGTCATGCTCACATACACCCTACAAAAACATACACACACACACCAGCCGCACTGAAAAACACATTCACAGATGCACGGAGTCCACGTGTCTGTTAAACCACTGCCAACAGTTCAAGGGATTCAGTCCCTGAATAAGTCAACAGATGGAACAATGACAAACAAGCCAGACAGAACATTGCAACAAAATATGTCTGACACAAAAAAAAAACCCCTCTAAACCCTGACTCACTCATTTGCTCATCGCTTTTATCGAGCGACCGTTTCATTTTGTGGATTTCACAGAACGACTGGACCGTGTGGTGGAACGTTCCAGAGCGTTTCGAGCACTGGGCCGCCCCTCACCAAAAACAGACAAAATGTCTATTGTTTATCTGACCGTTGAGATAAATTAAATGATGAGACATAAATCGAAATCCCAGCAGACCCTGTGGTTCCCCGTAAGAGTGACAGCCACTGTTTACGCCGTTGTCCATCGCTTAAAGCGAAAAACAAGCCACGTTATGTCATTCGGTACAGTGACGCAACGCATCCTATGAATAAATCAACTCATTTCAAAAATAAAACAGTCCCTGTCAGCTGAGGGGGCTTTCCAGGTTTTACAACAAGATTTCTTTTTCATGCCTCGTGTCTCCGTCTGTCAAAACACCGCGTCTGATCATCCTCGCGATCTGAGACGGACTTGACGAAAGTTAAGAGAAGTAATCGGATATAGTGCGCGCATTTACAATGCAAATCAACTGGAAATCCCCCAGATTCAGGGGATGCTTGTGAAAATCAGCGTACGTCTGTCTCCATCTGGCCACCGCTGTCCTGCTCTTGTTGGTCGCGAACGCAGATGTGTTTTTTTTTCGCTCGGCGGAAAAGTGACAGCTTCAGCACACCTCTAATTGCTTCCATGTAACGAGCTGTGTAGCCGCGAGCAGGGAAACGAATTAGGCCTGCCTCATTCACGACGGGGCCCTTTCCGCGCTCTACCTGTGTTTACCTTGGCCCGCTGGTGACAGGGCACAGGTATCGCACCTGATTAATAACTGGCTCCTCTGTACTGGACACTTCCTGTTGGTATTGGCTGTGGCTGCCTGCTGAACTCTCTCCCCCTCTCTCTTAGCCTCTCTTTTGCTCCCTGCCTCTTTGCTTCTTTAATCTTTGAATCTCTATCTTTCTTTCACTTGTTCTTTCACGCTCTTGCTCTTACTCTTGCTCTTTTTCTCTCAATCTCTCTCATGCCCTCGCTTGCTCCTTTGCTCCTTCTCTCCTTTAGTCTTTGAGTCTCTCTCCCTCTCTCTTTCTTTTCCTCTCTGTTGCTCCCTAGCCTTCTCTCCTTTAAAGGCACGCTGTGCAGGATTCTTAGCCTTGCTGTGGTCCTGTGTTTACAATCAAAGAAATCTCCTCCTCTGTTAACACCTACATTTTTAAATACTGTATATCCATTTTTATACCAGTTCTATTTTTAGATCTCCATCTTTGATAGCTGACACCATCGAGGAAAAGCTTGACTGGTTGACTGGTTGTTGAACAAGCCCTGCTGGCTTTCCTCACCTCCGCCGTTGCAGTAGCTAGCCAGCCACAAGCTCCCCGCTGAAACCTGACCCCACCCCACAGGCTCAGTCACCACAGCCAGCCCTCCTCACCCAGGAATATCTGAAACTCATCTTAGAAGAAATGTGCGCAAAAAGACGGAGGTCATAGACAGGCATGGTTATTTAATAACATTTTAGGAAATCCATGCAGAATCCAACAGACCCATCAAGCTTGGGAACAAGCATGATTTGACCGCACCAATTACTACTGCTCCATGCTGATGACTTTATCTTCCAGGTTTCGGCACCAAAATGTCACACGGCGTGACAGACCCCTGAGAGGATAAACGAGCAGGTCACAGGGAGATATGTAAATTCCGGATTGCACCTGCGTTTTATTTTCTAATGCGAAGTGGGGAAGGGAGAGGGAGCTTGAAACCAAAACAAACTAAAAGTCTTTGCCCGTCACCCTCATGATTTATACACTTCTGGCAAATAGGCTACTTACAGTTCTGGTCTGATCCTGGATACAGTGGAATTCCAGGGTTTCACTCAGAAAGTGCAGGTGCCTCCATTCAACCTGATTGGTCAACCGAGAACTGGGTTCTAATCAGGGAATGACATCATCAATGTGTGACTGTGGAGAGAGATGTCTCTGTCAGTGAGGAAAGCGCGGCGGCTCCTGGTGGCTCATTATCTTCCGGACGTGAAGCCGATTTCAGCCTGTCCGACGGCAGCTGTGTCCCATTAGCAGGAAGAGCGGCCCCGGACTGGGCTTCAGAAACACGACTCAGAGGAAAACAGGGAGATGCTCGTGATGAGCGCGAGGAGTTACGGCTCGTGTGTGCGGAGGACGTTCCCTCTCTCCGAGCTCTTGGAACGGCTCTGAAAACCCCCCCCCCCCCCCCCCGAATACCCGTCCCCCCCGCCAAAATCTCCGTCTCATCTCCCTCTGATCTGGAACCAGATGTGTGATTTTATCGCCCCTGACCCCTCTGGCGACGGAGGAATGTCCCGTCCTGAACTCACGGGGAGTAGGGGAGCGTGGTTTAGGTGGAGAGATAGTTATCTGTGAAAGAGGAACAGGCTCGTGTCCCAGTAAAACACATGGACATGAAAAGGGGGGGGGAGGCAAGCTGGAGAGATGAGGGGGGGTTGCACTGTCCCTGAAGTCATCCAGTAAAAACATCCCTCCCTGGCAACCGTCTCCAAGGCCTGTAAGAGGAACCTATGCTGATCAAACAGTAGGACCCCCCCTCCCCCCCAAAAAAGAGGCAGTCATGTGACTCCGTAAAACCTTTCATTATTGGATGGTTAAGTCTATTTGTGTTCATATGTAATGATGAACTCCCCGCCCTCCCATATTGAGTAAACAGGTAGACGTATATTTTCGTTACAAGGACTTCATGAGGACCAGCCTGTATTAAGCACCACTGGAACACACGTGAAGCTCAGAAGAAAACACCCTGTTTACTGAAGCAGGGGAAAAGACTGGCGTTTCAAAGTTTACGGCGTCTTCGTCAGAGTCAAGAAAGATTTTCGCTGTGTTTTGTTCTGAGCCTCCCATGCGCTCCAAGGGTCTTTCTTTCGGGCGAGTCCCCGTGAAGTTGTTTGGGTAAAGAGTCTTTGTAGCTTTACTGTCCTGGCTGCCGAACAGCTTATAGTCCTCTTAACTGGCTTGATGCATGTTGAGGTTCTCCATTTTTATTTGAGTTACTTCATTTGAACCATCCTTTGCATTTAGGCATAAAGTATTTCACGGTAATTAACCCTTGTGTTGCCTTAAGGGTCAAAAATGACCCGCCACTATGTTTAACAGCAGAGAAAACCCCGTAAATGATATTTTTTTAACTTGATGTGAAATTTGTGATGAGTGACAGGTTGTTTCTTCATGCAAAATAGATTTGGGGTTTAAAATTCAATTAAGCTGCTTTATTTTAGGGGTTTAGTGAAGGCGGGTCATTTTCGACCCTTAGGACAAGGGGACTATCCAGAATGTTAAGACTGCCCAAGGCTTAAGTGTGTGTGTGTGTACCTGTGCACATCTGTGTGTGGTTGTGTGTTTGTCTGCATGTCTAAGTGAATGCGTGTATAGGAGTGTGACGTGCTGTATGAATGCGTCCCAGTTGGCATTATATCACTGTAATGTGTATTTTACAGAGGAGCCGCTGGCTCAGTGAGGACGGTGCTGACAGAGCGCTGAATCACTCCCTGGCTTCCTGAAGCTCAGGTTGGGCACAGGGAATTCTGGGTAATAAATCGTCAACGCAGCAGGGCGCTGAACATTCCTCCGAACCTGAACACAGAAACCGCTGTGCTCTGTCTGCAGTGATCTACCGGCACCGCCACACCTCACATGAGAGAGAGAGACAGGGGAGTGAATGAGAGAGAGAGGTAGGGGAGAGTGTGTGTGTGTGTGTGTGTGTGTGTGTGAGAGAGATATAGAGAGAAAGATAGGGGAGAGTGTGTGTGTGTGTGAGAGAGATATAGAGAGAAAGATAGGGGAGAGTGTGTGTGTGTGTGAGAGAGATATAGAGAGAAAGATAGGGGAGTGTGTGTGAGAGAGAGTGATATAGAGAGAAAGACAGGGGAGCGTGTGTGTGTGTGTGAGATAGATATAGAGAGAAAGACAGGGGAGAGTGTGTGTGTGTGTGAGAGTGAGAAAGAGAGAAAGACAGGCGAGAGTGTGTGTGTGAGAGAGATAAAGAGAAAGACAGGGAGAGTGTGTGTGTGTGTGTGAGAGAGCGATAAAGAGAAAAAGACAGGCGAGTGTGTGTGTGTGTGTGTGAGAGTGAGAAAGAGAGAAAGACAGGGGAGAGTGTGTGTGTGTGTGAGTGAGAAAGAGAGAAAGACAGGCGAGAGTGTGTGTGTGAGAGAGATAAAGAGAAAGACAGGGAGAGTGTGTGTGTGTGTGAGAGAGCGATAAAGAGAAAAAGACAGGCGAGTGTGTGTGTGTGTGAGAGAGATATAGAGGAGTGTGTCTGTGTGAGAAAGATAGGAGAGTGTGGGTCTGAGAGAGAGATAGAGGAGTGTGTGTATGTGTGTGTGAGAGAGAGAGATAGGAGTGTGTGTGTGTGTGAGAGAGAGATAGGAGTGTGTGTGTGAGTGTGTGAGAGATAGGAGTGTGTGTATGTATGTGAGAGAGATAGGAGTGTGTGTGTAAGTGTGTGAGAGAAAGAGAAAGAGATAGGAGACTGTGTGAGAGAGAGAGAAAGAGAAAGAGAGAGATGTCATGACTAGATTTGTCACATGATCTCGTTCACCAGGCCTGAGCACACTGTGGAGCAGGGTGCACACGAGGGCCGGTCATTTCTTGGATTTAACGGCGGCTTCATTCTTTAATGACTCAATTCCTTTGATGGGATATTTTATGTCACACGGCGGCCCTCTGAGAACAGTGTGCAAGCCTGACACAGTGAGCAAAGACTCAATGACTCACAGAAAGGAAATATGTACAAACTGTGAAAAGATTCAACACGGCTGATAAACAACCACTGTCATCTGTCATCACTGATTCCCGCTTCAGTCATAACCCTCCTGTTGACGGTAAAAACAGCCTCTAAAATGTTCTTCAACACAGCTAAATCTTCAATATAGAATTCACTCATAGAGGACTTAACAAAAAAAAAAATACTATATGGTCATTGGTCAAGATCCTACAGAGACCTGGTAGAGAATAAAAGCTACATTTTTAAGTGCAAATTTTCTCAAATCTAATTTTATTTGTATTGAATGAAGTCTATATTTCAGCATAGTAAAATATTTGGTTCTTGAGATTATGACCAGAGATGGATATGACTTACAAGGGACAAAAATGAATTGCCGGGTCTTGTAGAAATATGTATATGTGTCTTGAGTTAACATTTTTAGAGTTTATATAGCAGTGTTAGAGTTTGGTTAACATTTTTACAGTTCATTTACGACTGTTGGAGTGGATTCAGCACTGTGAGAGTTGATTTAACACTTAAAGCGGACTTAATAATGTTAGAGTGGGTTTAACACAAAGGATTTCGCTGTGCGTGCACTGAAACTGCTGCCCTCGTAATCCAGTAGAGCGACTGCACTGGCTTTCTCCTCTAGGAACTAAACTGCCAAAAACATAATAGGATATAGTCCTTCTCTCCCAGACAGACACACGGCAACAGCCACTGCCAGCACCAACAGGAACTGAGGGATTACAGCAAATTTTTATCAAACCCTCTGCCGCCACCGCCCCCCCCCCCCCCCCCCACCCCACCCCACCACCGCCCCCGTTTTTTGGATGGTAACTTGTGGCTGAGGTCTAAAATGTTTCCATCCTCCAGCGAGATCTCAGCGGAGGCTTTGAGGGGATCGCCGCTCAAATTGAAGACACTGCG